>NW_010972775.1:14294950-14383249 GCF_000737465.1 Haliaeetus leucocephalus
TGAGGAAAAAAAGGGGGGGGGGGGGGGGTGAATGGAGGATGTTAGATGTTCAAATCACATCTGGGCTCATTCGTCTTCACGTGGAGTTACATAAGCAGCTACATAAAATGCATCTGAAAAATGCAGCTGAGCTGAAAAAATATTTTTTCAGGCTAACAAAGAGGCGGCAAGTTGTTTTCCAGACAGGCTGGCTTGTTTTACGTTTGACCTTATCCTTTTTTCCAAGTTGTTGACAGAAGCTTTACTTGACCCTGAGACAAATCAGCTGGTGTTAATCAGTGCTGTTCTGGTTTTGGTTTGGATGTTGTTAACATCGGGACACCGTTGTGTTGGATAGAACAATACCCATCACACCACTGAAAGATCCAAGAAAACATTTTCAGGAGCAGATATGTGAATTCGAAGCCTAAGGCTAGGACTGGCTGGGAAGCAACAGCCCTTGGACACACCGTCCCCAGGAAGTCAGTTGTTAGTGGATATGTCTGGGATATGGAAAATTGATTTCAGGTCTCCATTGGCCAGGTGAAGTGCTGGCTCTCCTGGGCTCTCTCCTTGCTCTTCCCATCAGCCATCACCTATCAACAACCTTGGACTTGGGAAACCTTCCTGGCAAAGATTAGCCTGACACCAATGTGTTTCTACAAATGCTTCTGATGAAACAGCAACTGCCAAGGGGCAAAAGGCAATATTAAACTGGATAGAAGACCTATGCTTTTTGGTGTCCCTGAGAGACCTGGGTGCCCAAGTGCCTGAATTACTTTTGTAAACAGGCCTGACACTCCTCTGTCATCTTCATGCCTCATTCTCAAGGCAAGGAGCACCAATGTAAAATAAAATCCCAGGACTAGTGTTGAAATGATTACAAATACGTTTTCACATAAGCAAGAACACTTTGCTTGCCAAATCTATTACAAGCTTACATCTGCACACACATCTATTATGTATCATCCATGCTCCAGTGTAAATCTCTGAACTGGAGTCATCACAGTAAATTAAACACAGCTAAAATGACCTACAAAATGATGCATTCCTTTAAGCTACCTCACTGAAATTTACTGCTAACTTCCCAGATCTAATTAGATTATAGCTTTTGCAAGGTTTTAGGCTTCCTTATTTAGGTGTAAAAACCTACATACTAGACCAAACTGACCCCTCTAGGAAGAATGATCTGTCCCAGCCTTGTAATGGTAAAGGTTTACAGGGTAGAAGAACATTTCAGGAGAGTGAGCTATCTTCAGAAGAAGTTTTCCAACAAGCAGAGGAAGTCTTTTAACCACAGAGATGTCAGAATGGCACAGAAACTGCCACCAAAATCTATTAGCTTTCTCTCACACAACAGTAATACTGGAAAGACACAGCAGTCGGTGCTGTGACATTTAGATGATGGAAAGTTTCCCTAGAGAAACGTTAGCCACTTTGTATGGCCATTTATCTTTCCAGCCAGCACAGCACAGCACTGCTCCAGGACTGGGACAAGAAAACCTGTAGTGACCAGACTTCAGCTGGGGCAAAGCCCACCTCCGTGCACGGGGAGTAACATCGCAGGGGAATGCATCTCCCGGTATGGTGAGAGGGGAGTGAAGCAGAAAGAGGTGTGTGCACTGGCAGAGGAGCTCAGAGCCAGCAAACGCCTGTTGTTCTCCTAACTCATCCCTGAAAGCCCACAGAACAACATGGAGTTATCAGCCAGGGACCTGGTCCCTAATGCATTTGTCACCTTCCATTTGATTAATTACTTTTCCCATATTTCATCTCTCGGTCCGCTCTGACTTAGTTTTCCTGTGGGTGTTTTCATGCACAAGCCCAGTACTGAGATGCTTGGATAGCAAATAAGATGCTTGTTCCAAAATCACTTTTCCAACTGATTTAATTTTTTATTTGATTAAGAACTTCCTAATAGTCCATAATCTTACCTTAACCATGAGTAATTTATGGCCAGATAATGCCCTTCATGGTAAAACAATTGCTGTGTAGTATAGCTGGATTAGTAAAAGCAGATACGACTGAAGCAGTTAGATAGCACAACCTCTTATTCCATGAAGTACAGCTCTGCCTTAGATTCTGCCAGACTGTTTACTGACCTCCATTTAATTTCCCTCCCCAATTGCTGTTTCTATTTTAGCTCTCACACTGAGATCCAGTGGAGAGAGTGGGAATCAGAGTAAAGTTCCATCTCTGGGATAGCAGTGGCGTAACTGGGTGGTTTTATGGCCAATATATTAAACAAAACATTGGGTAATTATTGCATTTTCAAACAATAATTATCATGAGAAGAGAATTTCTACAGCTCTGTTTCCAGAAGAACCCTCCATGCCTTCCAGTGAATATGGATTTGCAAATAAGTGTAGAATAGCCCATCAATGGAAGTAAGCTAATGTTGAGATAGTGACTTTTAGCACATGGTACAGACCCACAGAAAAACATTTCTGTCATCAGGAATGACTGGACACTCTTTTCTCTTAGTGTTTTTAGTATGAGTATCTCTGAAGTGACATGAGAAAAGTGATAGCAAAGCAAGCAGGGAAGCCTGTATGTAAATTACCAGCCTGCTTTAATGACAGTTAAAAATAACTGATGCCCCTCTCCCATTTGTTAAAGCATTTGCACAGTGTCCTGGTTTCAGCTGGGATAGAGTTAATTGTCTTCCTAGTAGCTGGTACAGTGCTATGTTTTTCAGTTAGGTATGAGAAGAATGTTGATAACACTGATGTTTTCAGTTGTTGCTAAGTAATGTTTAGTCTAAAGTCAAGGATTTTTCAGCTTCTCATGCCCAGCCAGCAAGAAAGCCGGAGGGGCACAAGAAGTTGGCACAGGACACAGCCAGGGCACCTGACCCAAACTGGCCATCAGGGTATTCCATACCATGTGACGTCACATCCAGTATAGGAACTGGGGGGAGTGGGAGCGGGGAGGGATTGCTGCTCGGGGACTAACTGGGTGTCGATCAGCAGGTGGTGAGCAATTGCGCTGCGCATCATTTGTATATTCCAATCTTTTTATTATTACTGTTGCCATTTTATTAGTGTTATCATTATCATTATTAGTTTCCTCTTTTCTGTTCTATTAAACAGTTCTTATCTCAACCCACGAGTTTTACTTCTTTTCCCGATTTTCTTCCCCATCCTACTGGGTGTGGGGGGAGTGAGTGAGCGGCTGCGTGGTGCTTAGCTGCTGGCTGGGGTTAAACCACGACACACAGGTACTCAACCCCAGTCATGCAAGAAGCCCCTCTGAAATCAATGGCTTAATGTTAAGAACATCATTAAGTGCTGTGCTATGCAGAGGTTTAATAGCCCAGCTAGACTTTTTGTACGGCAATTTGCAAAGTGTAGTTTGTGCACATCATCAAGGCAAATTTTCCCTCAGCGAAGTATGCTTTGGATCTACCTGATCTCAGAGGGAATGAATGTTACCTGGGGAAAGACATAGCTCATTGCTGTTTGCACAAATGGTGATCATGCATGTAGAAACAGGCAGTGCTGCCCAAGTAAGAAGATAACAGGCAGTGAGGAAATGTGTAGAATAACTATCATAATCACCAGAGATCCATGTGGGTCTCTGTGAATATATCTGGGGCAGAAGGAAGAGGAAAGGAAGGAAAATAGAGTCGGAAAGCAGATGAGGAGATTGTGGTGTGATCACCTGATGAATCAAGGCATGGAGCTGCTGACCGCAGATGTCTATCACAGAGCAATGAAACAACATTTAAGTGATTCAAAGTCTGGAGCACACCTTCTGTGATGCAATGGGACAAACTTGGTCAGACTTTTATTTCACTGGGGCTTTCTTTTCAGTTGTCAGCAGTAATTATATGGTTAAAATAAAAACCAGGTAAAGTATTATGAGTAGAGTTTAGTATGAGTAGAGTTTAGTATTCACTCATTTTGATAAACTATAATCAACAGGGATTAAATTCTTGACTAACGTTTCAGACTATATGTCCTAAATTCTAAGTTTCTCTTGGGTGTCTTGTCATGGAGGCAAAGCATGGTCATTTAGGGAATTGTGGCTGTTGGGTAACAGCAAGAGAATCAAGCTGCTTTCATCAGCTACATCAGCCTGTCTAAATTTCATCATGCCATCTTGGCTGGAAAAGCCTAAGCACATGGATCCCTATGCCATGGATCCCCCAGGGCACATTTGTCACTTGGAGAAAGCACAAGAGACAGAACTATTTCCAAATGCTCTCTATGAGCCCATGCGTCTGACCTATAAGAAAAATGCCAGGCTTGGGTATTTGGTTTGGCAAGTATTAATCAACAGGGAATGAAGACCTCATATTAGATCCAGAAGCAGGGCTTCAGTTGTTCTGCAGCTTGTCAACAGCTGTGCAACCTCTGTGCAGCCAGAGAATGTGTTTATGGTGCCATTGGTAACAGCCCATGATGGTGTGACAAATAAATCCCGCAACGCTGCCCTGCCACTCTCCACATTAATCGTATACTGAGCTGAGCCCCTGTACTGCCTGCTTCGAATTGGGAAGATGCCGTATGACCCTGAATGCCTCATCTAATTTATATAATAGAATGTCTTTTTTCTTCAGAAGCCGTGTTCACTTGGTACGTTTTTAGGGTCATGTTACAAACTTAGAAGGACAGAGATCAAAACCAAAGCCTTGCATTCATAAATAGCAAATAAAAGCTGCTCTGCTTCTGGAGCTGTAATTTCAATGCCCTTTCTTCAACTTCTGTGCATTTTAATTATGTCTGTGACTTTCCTTTCCAATGTTGCCACTTTTAGAGGTTGTAGCCTGCAGTCCTTGCCAAAAAGAAGACTGTAAGATGAAGCCCTTGATGTGCTAGAGTCAGTAAAGGAGGAAGCATTCATCAGCAAGTAAAGGGCAAAAATTGTGTCTTAGCTAGGTGTTGAAAGCAAATGCTACTCCCCAAATAAGTTCAAGGAAAACAGATTCTTACAGGCTCCTGCTATGAGATGGTACAGTAACTTTAAAACAGTGGTATAGATATGAACTCCTAATGCACAGTGACTATCCAGGTTACAACTGCCAATGATATGTCTTCTCTTAAAACTCTGTTATATATGGTAGCAGGGCTCTTGACTGTACAAATGCTCCTCTTTGGGGCTCTGATACACTTTTTTCCTTTTGGAATCCACCGCGATCTCACTGAATGGGTGAGAGTCCTTTGCCTACAGAAATCTTGTCATTTTAGGACTTTGTATTTGAGCTGATACCTGGGGAAAAGTTGTCTAGTCAAACCTGATGTTTATGTCATTCCTTTAGCAGCTCTGCTTTTGAGATAGATTTCTGCACATTTCCTAAATATGGGTAAGAAGAAGCCATTAGAGATGGGGTGAGGGTGAGCAAAGCCTTTTGGGGTTATGTACCAGTCTCCAGGGTGCTCAGTAAGGTAGTGTTGTTTTCCCTCTGCATCCTTAACCCAATGAAGAAGGCACTCCTACGTCTGGGGAGAATCTGAATGTGTTCCTACCATCTCTGGTGTGCTGTAACTTGTCTGGTAAGCATAGGTAATTTTATAGATTTATCCTAAATAATTTCTTGTTTTGGGGGGTAACAGACAAATCAGAGCTCTGTGAGCGCATAATGTTGTGAATGGCATTGCAAACACAAATGTTTATCACAGGAAAGATGAAGCACACTTAAACCTTCTGATTATTCTCTTTAAATAGCAAGGTCTCTGTCTATAGATAGATCCAACTACTCATTAGAGATGGGCTGGTCTGCAGACATTGCTGCACACAGACAAAAGCTCAGCCCACTCTGAGTCACACGCAGCCTACAGTGCCACATTGGCCTCCTCCTTTTTAAAGCAGGTTGAAATATGCCTGGAATATATAGCCTCATAATCAGGATGGGGGAGGAGTAAGACACTACCTCTAACAAAAAAACACATCACCCTGCAATAATTAAGCTGTATTCATGCTATGAGGAAAAATTTTGACTGGTGCCTCAATCTCTAAGGTAGACACTGGGGCTTCTTACCAGTAAGCCATTGGATCCATGGACTGTGACGCAGCGGGAGAAGGTATGGTGGATGGAGACATCCTTCACGTATGTTGGAGGGTTGTAGCCTCCTTTCTCATCCACATCTCCAGCCATATGGAAGTGAATTGGGTAATGTCCCATTGTCTGCTGGCCCATATATTTCAGTTCTAGACCTTCAATATGAGTAGCCTTAAAATTAAGAGCAATCTGGAAAACAACAGAACATCAGTCAAGAAATATAAAAGACTGTTGAGGGCAAGAAGGAGGGGACTACAGGGATAGGAAATGTTGTATAGTATCTGCTAGAGAGATTTACTGCGTGGAAGGGAGTGCATGGCTGCAGAGTGAGGGAAAGAGGGTCAGGGTGGTTAAGAAGACCATAGTAGCTCTTTGATCCCACCACTGCTGCCATGGCTACATTTGACTTAATTTTAGAAGGAAAACCATTTGCATTTTTAATGGTTTCCATGAGTTTCAGTCAGCTGGGATCAAATCAAACTCCCTGGGCTGAGCACCACCAGAATCTGGGGAAAACTGGGATCGGGATGTGGAGACTGTATCTTGGATGGGTTGAGCACCAGCCTAGCTGGCTGAGCAATGTCTGCAGGGGCGTGAGGTGCACTTCAAAGCCAAGGGACAGGCAGCAGCAGCAGAGTGGATCTGCTGCACTGTGGGGAGAGGCTGTTTGCTCAGCGGCTGACACAAGGCGTTTTTCCCTTTCTGCATCCTGGCTTCCTTGGTATGTGAAGGTGTGGCTGGGTGGAGGAAAGTGCAAGGAGAGGGCTCCAGCCCTACCTTGATGTGTCCCCCAAAGGTGTCGAAATCAAAGAAGGAGCACAACTTGCTGCTGTATTCATAGCACTGGCCCTCCATCTCGCCCATCACCACAACGTTGCGGCTCAGCAGCCCCACTTCTGCCCGCATGTCGACACCATCAACGACTTCGCCAATGTGGAGGTACGTTGCTTTCCCTAAAGGAACAAGATCCAGTTTCAGGGTTACTCTGCCAATGCTGCTGGTTTCCCCTTGTGCTTCCTGTGGTGGGGTTGGCGTGATAATGAAAGGAGTAATTGAATCAGCAAAAACTGTTGGCTGACTCCTCAAAGGAGGGAAGGCTGGAGCACAGGTGTCACCCAAGGTCTTGCTGAGATATTTGCAATAGAGGAAGTGGGATTTTTGGTCTTAAGTTGCTTCATTTAGGCAGGGAGTTAAACCAACATTCTGCTAGACAAAACACATTTCCTACCTTGAAAAGGGACTGAAATCATTCAAGATCTTTTTACTTTGGATTACAATGCAAAGAAAATTGATGATGTAGCTACTGAAAAGTCTAAATCCTCAAGGTTAGCACAGCACTTCCCATAGTGAGACACTGGGAGCTGCTCAGATTCCACAGCACTACTCACAGGCGAGCATCAGTCTGATCCTGCTAACGCCATGACTGTTAATCTAAGCAAGGAGAAGACTGGGCAGAAAGCCTTGTGGAAATTGTGGCTTGGGACAATTGCAACCCCTCATCCAGCCTGTGGGCTGCAAAACCTCCCACTGCCTGCCCTCCCAACCCTCTCAATTTTAGATCCGCTTATAGGCCTCCAACTTGCTCTCAACGCTTTCCTCTGCCCTGGTGTAGTTAGAGTCAACAGAATCTTCCATCTACCCTAAGCCACATCTCCCTTTGCCAAGCCATGTTGCTCATAACCCCCTCTGCACTCACACCTGGCTCCATGGAGGGGTTAAAAGCACAGAAAGCTTTCCCTGGCCTGACCAGCAAGGGGTGAACTCCAGGCAGTGCGGATGTCTAGAAAGCAAAATCATCTCTTTGCTGTAATTTCATTCAAACTTATTCATACTCCCTCCTTCCTTCCGTGGCTTTCTGCAGAGAATGCAGTTGGGAAAAGGTTCATCTTACTGACTACATTGTGTATTATTCCAGTAAAAATAAGTAATAAACTCTTTAAGTAAACACTGAACTTTAAGGAATGCTACACTTGCATGTATTTCATTTCAATGCAATCGTTCAAATCCATAATTAGAAACAAATGGCAAGCCTGAAGCCTGGCTATCACTGCAAAACACTTCATGCTTAAGCAGAGGTGCCAAGTTTAGGGGAGGATTTTGAACACTGAAACAGTCTTGTTTTTAACCAAAACATGATGCTTTGACTTTATAACAAAGATAAGCAAACACTATTCACTCTCTCTTCTCTGCAGCTGGGAGCAGTGTAGTTTGATGGTAATATTGGGATTTGGGAAGGGTGAGTGCTCCGCCTTGCTCCAAGACTGCTGTGTTGCAGGACGGGGTTCACACCACTATATGTGCCCTCTGCCTTGGCACCTCCCCCTTCAAAATAATGGCATCATGTGAAAAAACACTCTCTGTTAACTAGAGGAGTGGTGATGGCAGAATAGGTGGATGCTTTTACCCAGGGCTGTGGTGGGAAGATGAGGCTCCTCTGAGCTCCATGCTCAGCCCCAGAAATGAGGGGCTGCAAGCGGCCATGGGTTTGCACCTCGCCCACTTTTGCAACTGCCTCCCTAGAAAGTCATGGGCTTCCCCGCGGTGTTGCCCTGAAGCCAGTGAGCCTCATCAGGTGTGTGGCCAAAACCAGACCCAGCCTGTCCAGAAAGTAGTTTCGCTTCCCTTATTCACATACATTAAAAAAGCCACTGCAGTGAGTGTCCTCCATGCTGTGCTGGAGCCTTGAGTGAGTCTATTAAGGAGCACAGCCTCTCATTATAAAACTGGTTTTAAGCTGTTATTTTTCAGTTTCCCCCAGAGCTGACCTTTCTTGATTTACTGAAATGCAGGAAGAAGTTCAGATAATCATAAGAACATCCTATTTGAAGCCACATCTCCAGGATTTGTGGCAGTGAAATTAGATAGGCAGTTCTGTTATTCATGCGCTGAGTTCTAGAATAATAAATGTCATGCTTGCATGTATTTAATTTAATTTAACACCAGTCCAGACATGCAAAATAGGGTAAGCACTGACAGGAATGTTAAATACGGACTAACCAGTTTCTAAATATAACTTCTTGGGTGCATGTTTTTCACTTTGTGCTTTTGCTGACTTGACTTATTTGGAGATAAAAGGAGAGATGGAAAGCAATTCCCTTCCAATGTAAAAGTGGATTTTGAATAATAGCTCCTTTAACAGAGTTTTGAAAAACTAACCTCTCCTCAAGGCAGCCAGAAATTCAAGCTCCCCATGGCAATGCGGCCGTGCTCCTGAAATGGTTCGTGGCAGACAGACCCTGGCACGGTTGCCCTCAGGTGCTGTACATGCCCGCTGGGAACGAGCACTCCAGCACCAGGCACTTCCCATGGGGCTGGGAGGACCACGGCATGCATTTACAGACACGTGGCACTTCCAGGGAGCCGCTGGGGCATGTTTAGTGATGGGCATGAAAAAAAACAAAAGAGGCTGCTCCGTGGCGAGTTCGGGGAGTTCACACAGGGACGGGAGCATCTCACTCTGCAGAGCTACAAATTTGAAGTTAGGCTGCTGCTCACAGCCAGGACACGGAGCCTTCCCAGAGAGCAGCCACGATATCTGAAACCTTGAGCACTGACCACGGGCAAACCTAAGCCAGGGGTTTGCAAACAGGCACTGAAGTTAAAAAGGCAACACTGTGCTTTGAACATGGGAGGAATGTATCTGCTGCTTCAGCATCAAAGCTGATGCCTGTGATTGCCCAACCGCTAACAAACCCAGGGTCACTGATTCACTGTCTCCTCCTTTGGGCTCGGTCTTGCTGCATCCCTCATGGACAGATGTTGCCACGCCAGCAGGCCAGGCTTGTGCCATGTTATAATCTAAACCAAACAAAGCCTTGCAGTGACACAAATTACGTCTCCCCACAACAGGCCTGTGTGATGGACTAGGAAAAGCACCCTGGGTTTGCTGATGTGTTTGTCATACCAGTGCCTCCAGTTAGCAAAACGTAAATTCACAGGGAGCAACTCCTTTAATCTGTGGGCTTGCCTGGTAGAAGTCTTGATTCAGCAAAATATGAGCACATTTCCATGCTTATTGCTCAAGACAGTGATTATTAAAGTCACCAGTTGTTGGTACAGACAAGGTAATTATTAAAAGAAAGTATGCATTAAAATAAACATAGATGATCCACTAATCAAGGGCATGCTTATGTCAACAAAGCAATTCAAAGCAGAGTCTCTCCAAACTGTACAAAGCTCCAGGAAAACCTGCCATACTTGAACGTAGCCATAAAACCTGGGTTCCAGGCCTTATCAAACATGGGAAGGGTGGAATTTTAAAACTATTTCAGCTGCTGCAGATGTGGAAGAGGGCTCAGCTCTGACGAGTTATGCAGATGTCTCTGAAAACCCTCCCAGGTACACTCATGCATTCCTAAATGCCTTGGCTCTAAATGACACAAACTGCTAAATCTCCCTTTCAGAAGTGAAACAGGCACTTGAAGGTCTGGGTTTGGTGAAGATAAAGTGGAGCTAAAATGCTCCTGGATTTTTTTTTTTCTCTCTAAAGAGTCTTTTGTTCTCCTTTGGGCTCTCTAAGGCTAAGACCTTCTCTCTCATGGTCTTTTAATGTTTCCTAAACAAGAGTTTTTAAAGGAAATGCTAAACACAAACTTGTCTGTTCAACACCACGTAATCCAGTGACAGTGAACCCTTCAGGGCACCTTTAAAATCAGTGCAACTCATTGTAGATGCCAGCCCAGACCTCTGCCAGATTTAGCATCTTTGCCAAACATTTGTCATCACTGGTGGTAATGCCCCTATTGCTTATATTTAATAACCAACAAATGTTCACACAGGCATCTTGTCAAACCCTCATTATTCTGAATTATCTTGATGGCGTTTGCTATTGCATCCCTAAGCCACAAGCCTGTAATGCAATGCAGCACAGTTTGGGTGAGCTGACCAGCTTCTTGAGTCACGCAGTACAACCTGATATTAATGAATAAATATTCCTCGAATTCATGACTTTTACATGGAAAATTAAATTTCCAGTAAAAAGACATACAGCAGAAAGGATGAAACTTTATAAGGAGTACGGAGCTAATTAAGCCTTCTTGGGACAGTTTCCTACTGGGTGACTCATCCTATTATAGCCCTTCATTCCTTTTGTCCTTCAAGATCCTGCATGGTGCCCCACAAAGGTCAGAAATAAACCCTCCGTTGTAGGAGTGTGAACAGCCTTAAGTTCATGTGGATATTATTACGTGTATCCTTAAATGCTGTGTCAGATCAAAGCCTCTGTAGCTGTTTGGTTTCAAGGCTGATACGAGTGGATCTTACTGCTGCAGATAGGTGGGAGGAGGATTGGTGTGGACTGAGGGCAGCGCATCTGCTTATGCTGGCTTTAACTGTGCACTGTGAAGTCTCTGCAAGGTCTGGTAGTGTTTTATCCAAATGGCAGTGTCATGCTCTTTCCTAAGCCCACTCCTGTCCCACCTCATGCCCTCTTTCTGCAGCTGCTACTTATAGAATCATTTAGGTTGGAAAAGACCTTTAAGATCATTGAGTCCAACCGTCAACCATGCCCACTAAACCAGGTCCTGAAGTGCCTTGCCTATGCGTTTTTTGAATCCCTCCAGGGATGGTGACTCAACCACTTCCCTAGGCAGCCTGTTCCAATACCTGACAATCCTTTCAGTAAACAAATTTTTCCTAATATCCAATCTAAACCTCCCCTGGTGCAACTTGAGGCCATTTCCTGTCATCCTATCGCTTGTTACTTGGGAGAAGAGACCAACACCCACCTCACTACAGCCCCCCTTCAGGTAGTTGTAGAGAGCGATAAGGTCTCCCCTCAGCCTCCTTTTCTCCAGGCTAAACAGCCCCAGCTCCCTCAGCCGTTCCTCATAAGACTTGTGCTCCAGGCCCCTCACCAGCTTGGTTGCCCTTCTCTGGACACGCTCCAGCACCTCAGTGTCTTTCCCGTGGTGAGGGGCCCAAAACTGAACACAGTACTCGAGGTGCGGCCTCACCAGTGCCCAGTACAGGGGAGCAATCACCTCCCTGCTCCTGCTGGCCACACTATTTCTGATGCAGGCCAGGATGCCGTTGGCCTTCTTGGCCACCTGGGCACACTGCTGGCTCATATGCAGCCAGCTGTCGACCAGCACCCCAAGGTCTTTCTCTGCTGAGCAGCTTTCCAGCCACTCTTCCCCAAGCCCGTAGCGCTGCATGGGGTTGTTGTGACCGAAGTGCAGGACCCGGCACTTGGCCTTGTTGAACCTCATACAACTGGCCTCGGCCCATCGATCCAGCCTGTCTAGATCCCTCTGTCGAGCCTTCCTACCCTCGAGCAGATCAACCCTCCCTCCCAGCTTGGTGTTATCTGCGAACTTACTGAAGGGGCACTCGATCCCGTCATCCAGATCATTAATAAAGATATTAAAGAGAACTGGCCCCAATACTGAGCGCTGGGGAACACCACTTGTGACCCCCCGCCAACTGGATTTAACTCCATTCACCACAACCCTCTGGGCTCGTCCATCTAGCCAGTTTTTTACAGAGCGAAGAGTACACTTGTCTAAGCCATGAGCCACCAGCTTCTCAAGGAGTATGCCATGAGACACATTGTCAAAGGCCTTACTGAAGTCCAGGTGGACAACATCCACAGCCTTCCCCTCATCCACTAGGTGGGTCACCTGGTCATAGAAGGAGATGAGGTTGTCAAGCAGGACCTGCCTTTCATGAACCCATGCTGGCTGGGTCTGATCTACTGGTTGTCCTTGATCCCCTGGTTGTCCTACTTGGCAATCTGCTGACATACTTCTGTAAATGCTAGGGTTTTCTCTCTCTGATCTTCCAGGTTTTTCCTCTCCTTATCCTGACATGTAAGTTCTTGTGGCTGGAATAGGAAGATTACGCAGGTCTGGTGGACAAACAGATCAAATTCTTACTTAAATCAGGCCCAAACCCAACCCTTCTGAACTGCTGTGTAAACTCGAGTATGTTTCTGACAACTCTGCTTCTAGGCAATGCCCAGAGGTAGAAGAAAGAGCTCTGCAAGACTGTTAGAAAGGGCCATTTCATGACATTTCCTGCCCAGCCCTCAAGCACTGGGATTGCCTTAAAAAAAGAGCTTCAGGCAAGTTCCAGCCAAAAAGATGCCAACTTCTAAACAGAGCCCCCTAAATCTCTAAAAGTATCTGAATTTTGATGGTGGAGTAACTTCTCCCATCCTTAAAGCACACGATGAATGCTGACACAGGCTGTGAAGTTGTTAGACAACTACGTATCTACATTTTCAATTTGAAGTTCTCTGCATGAACAAGATCACAGTAAACTCCGTATCTCTAGCATTTGCAACCCAATAAGCAGGATTTAAGATATGTGTGCTTGTAATCATAGATTCACCAGTATGTGGGATAATTGGACTAATTATGCCAGGCACAAATAGTTTTTTCATGCTTTATCGAGAGCATATAGGAGCACAAAAGAGCATTTCATCATTTTTGTTCCATGGTGAAACTTATCAGCATTAGTAGTAACTTCATACAGAGCAACCGAGATGCAGATAAGGCTTGTTTCCCAGGGAAACTAGACAAAATACTTGATCTTTCCTACTATCCAGTTCTATCATAACAACACAACCCTTCCTTCCTTCCTTCCTTCCTCCTCCCTCCCTCTGCCCTGTACCGTTGTCCCTCCCCAAACCTTGTGAAGTTGGAAGTTCAAACAGTTTTAATCTGTTCCCACAGAGAAAATAATCTAGGCACAAAAGAGGCAAGTGGAGAAAAAAGTTCCATTTAAGTGAGCAACCATTTGACCGGGAGCAGGACCTGCAGAGCTGGGTCCTCATGCAAACCACGCTTACTCATTGGAGCCACAGTTTTGGCATTAGTGTAATTACTCCAATAAGGGAGTGTAGAAGATCAGTACCTGGGTGCCCTTCCTTGCTTTCTACACTGAGATTTGCAGAAGTCCACATTAGACAACTAAATCCTACTAAAACCTGATGGCAACTGAGTATTAACGCTCTTAAGCTGTTTTGAAAACACCAGCCTCTAATCAACCAGTTTCTAGCAAGTAAAGAAAGTATGAGTTTTCAGCAGGAAGTATCAGATATAAATAGGACATGAGCTAACTAATGAGTTTGACTTACTTGGCACAATACGCTAAACCATGTGTATTAAAATATTATTAAATGATGACAGCATCAATTATAATTAAACCTTGGTATGCCAAGTGACTGCCACACCAAATTGTCTATCCACAAAACAGAGGTTTTCTGCCATTTTTTAAGCAAAGAGACTCTTAAGTAGTTCAGACCTGACATTTAGGTTTTGTTTTAAAGAAAAATAGAAAGGAAAAAAACCAAAGATTAAAAGGGAAATAAACCATCACGGGTAGGAATGGTTTTACCATTTGTCTTTCAAAGGGCAGACTTTTGGAGTTCTCAGCTGCTAAACTAAGCCTGTTAGGAAAATTAAGCCATTTCACTTATTACAAATGACATCCCTCTAAGACGCTGTATATGAATGTATCTATCTGTGTGGAAGTCTTTTCTTGGAAGGAGCAAAGCAATCTTGCATATCTCACACAGCAAAAGACAGGCAGACATTTATGATGAACGTCTTCTGCATGCAATTAAGAGCCTAATGTGGCCATGCAAGCACAGGCTGTGCAGGGGCTGCTCACCTGTGTTAAGGCTAGAGGCCAGCCTACCACTTGCCAGCTATTTTTACGTGCTTGCTCTCTGTCGGCTGTTCTTCCTTCACGCAATGTTTGATGAGCCACTGGGACAAACAAAGCCCTATTTAACAGAAGTCTCACAGGTAATTAGTTGAATCCAAATAAATTTCATCAAAGTCAGTGCCTGATCATGGGACAGTGCATTCACATGTGCATGCCCATGCACAGAGAAGTTTCAGTGCAAGCCAAGCCCTCAGTGTGGTGGTGTTTGCCTCCTCCAGCGACAAGCATACCTGGAAAACCACCGCTGCGCTACTGCCGTCCGCCTGGCAGGGCAGGGAGAGCGCAGGCAGGGCTCTGCAGGCTGTGGGCAGCTGCAGGCATCGCGGAGGGGAGGAGGCATGGAGAGCACCCACCCCCTGGCTCTTTAGCAGTCCTTATTCTGGCTAATTGCATGTTATGGCACAGGGCAATGGATGAAGTTACACCATGGCCAGGCACAGAGCAGCTCAGAGACCTCCTGGCTCCTAAAGACAGGGGGGAACTCTCAGCCTTGCCCAGGTTTTATTTCATTTAGACTGAACTTAGAACCAGGCAGATTATTTTATTTTCTAGTGTGAATGTGCTTTTGTTACAAGAAAGTTGGATGTGATTTTGTATTACTGGACTAGATTTTGCCTTGATTTATATAATCAGTGAAATCCCATTGACGTCAATGGAGTTGCCTGGATATAAGTAAGGGCAGACTTTGGCCCTGGTGTTCATGTCATTTGTGGTAATAAAAGGAATGTCCTAATTCTCCTAAAGAGTAATTGGAGACCAAGAGCACAATTATTTTAACAAGTGTTTCCATTGCTTCTTTACTTGAAATTCACATGAACTTTTTTGTTGTTTTTAACCCTTTATTCATTTCCTTAAACTAACTTAGTTGCCATTGTTGTGGAAGATAAATGTAATTACATGAATTTCACAGAACCATTAGATTATGGGAAGCCCAAGAGAAATATTCCTATGTCATCTTTATTTTTACTGACGATCTTCCAAGATCATCTTCATGATGTGACTTGTATCATACTAGTCTGGTACAGTTTTTCCAATAGCTCAAAACTTGCTCAAGAAAAATATTCAGCTTGGAAATGTGTCTTCTTTGAAAGTACTAGTCATTTTAAGTCATAAGACTATGATACATTCAAACTGTGAATAACGTTTTTCTTGGCTTGATGAACATCTCTCTTTTGGGCCATCCAACAATGAATGGCTAGAGCTCTGTGGGGAGGCAGTTGCCAAAGGAAGTATATTTGTACCTTCCAGAAGATGTTGCATCAGAGATAGTGGTGAAGTAGTTCATTTCACAGAACTGAGAAAACTCCCTGGTGCATTGGATGTTCCAAGTACCCTAATGATTTCTCAGAAAGATCTTACTGTAAATGCAGACAAAACCTCTGCCTAGAGCAATTGCCAGTGTGTAAGGAAAAGATAAGGTAACATGCATGATTTACCACCAGGCAGATGCTGCCTTTGAAATACAGCCTCAGCTATTACATACTTTTATATTGTAAAATAACTTCTGCTTTTGTAAATTACAGAAGTTAAAAATTCCTCATCTATTCACAGAAGAGGCTGTTCACGTGGTATTTCCATGCTCTGCTTATCAGTGTGCCAAAACATAGTTCTGGAAGGGAAAGACCACTTCACAGACTCAAGTGGAGATGCAAATCTCCCGTGCTGGATTTCACTTTTATGCTCATATCGGTGATAGTCTGTGCTTCATCATGGTTATGCTACTTAATTGGACTTAGTATCGGAAGGCCACTTTAAAATCATTGGACTACAATGTCTTTTCATCAAAAGCAATTTGTTCTGGAGTTGAGCTAGTCATCGTCAAGAGACAAATGCTGTGGGTCTGCACAGATTCCTGCTCCTCCTGCTCAGAGGAACTCAGGCAGCACCCTACCGACTCCGTCTCCCCCACGGCTGTGGCTCAGGACAACTTGCTGGACACGTGACCCCAGAAATGTTTGGTTAATACATCACTTCTAAGCAATGCTGTCTAGAGACACAGTAAATGAGAAACAGTAGCTTCAGTAGTACAAAACAGTATTTCTAAAATGTAAGATTACAGTTCTTGTTAAATATAACTTTCTTAGGAAAATAGCCAGCTGCACATTACTTCATAGCCTTACAGGCTTTCATGGTCTGCTCCTGCCCTAGCTCACTCTTCAGATCAGCTGTGCTCATCTGCTTTCTAGGAAGGGATACATTTTCAAATGCAGTTACCTAAAACTGAACGTTTCAAATACATGACCTGTATTTGTCTCTCTTAAATAGATACATCCATTCACTAGTGTGCTTGGGGACAAAAAATGGAGTCAGCTATGAAAAGGGCAGGCAGAAAGGAACCAGAACCAAGCTAGATGGCTTTCAAGCAGAAAACGTGTATGTTTTCCAAAAGCGTCTAAAAATTAGGTGTCAAATTCAAGTGTCTTTCAACTCTTTGCAATTCTTAATGGAGTCACCTTAGCGCAAATGACAGAATTTGTGAACTGCAACACCAGCATGACAAGATGAAGCACCTTACCTGCTACCTTGACCTGGGTGGGTCTGCAGGCTCTGCACGGCAGTACTTGGAACTCCTCTGCCTGGTACATGGAGTAGTCAGTGCTTGCAACCACCAGCCTGTCTCCAGGTTTCCATGAGCTCACGTCATCCACCAGATTCAGGACCGTGCTGTTCACATTGGTGTCAATGGTTACCGTAAGCTTTGGTTTCACTGAAAAGCCAGAATGGAAGGGTGGAGAATTCAGTTAATCTTATCAGAAAATGCTGGCTGTTTTTTTTTTTCTCTTGCCTGGAACTCCACAAAAATGATTTCCTCATGCAACAAAAAATAGTTAACTCTTCCAAACATGTTTTTTACTGGCTTTGGCTTGGAAAGGGAGCAAACAAGAAAGTGTTTTCCTTCAGTCGCAGGCAGGTGGTTTTTCCACTAACCCCAGGACTAAATTTAAATGCAGATCTTAGCGGCTCATTTTCACCACACCCACTTAGCAGCAGCACTTGTGGGCACTGGCCTCTGTTATTTACAGCAGTCAAGTGGTCTTTAACATGACTGTTTTTTCCAGCAAAACAACAGTCTTCCACCTTTCTTCTTCCACCAGCTGAGCGCTGAAGAATCCTAATGACCTGTCTAATGCCCAGGTTAGGGACAGCAGTGTTGGAATTAATAACTACAAAATAAAGTATTGCTTTCAAAACCTGTTGTCTTCACACAGTCTGACTAATCCTACCTCATCCCAAAATGCTTTAGCAAAAGACAAGATATTTACAGGAAGAGACTTGCCAAGTATTTGCCACAGCCTTGCTGGGCCTTTGAGACAACACCCTGTTGCCTCTGTTAGTGCTCAGGAATTTTTCCCGAGATAAATCTTCAGCCGTTTTATCTGCGTTCATGTCAATAGCCCAGCCTAAGTTTTAGCTTGGGAAATTACTCAAGTTGTTCTTACACCAAACAAGAGCCAGTCATCAGAAGACAGTATTTCTGCTTTTCCCTGGTCTGGCTTTCAAACATGGGGCACATACCAGATCTGCCACACAGGAACCGTACTCTGTAGTTCTGGCAGCCCTCACCCGTCTGGTCCTTGCCATGGCACAGAAACCTGTAATCGTGGCCGCTCTTGTAGAAAACCTCAGTTGTTAAATTAGCTCCATCAAGCGTCATTGCCTGGCATGGGAATGGAAATATAAAACAGGTAATACCTTGAGGTGAAGGGATTTCACCAAAACATCGATGCCATCAGAAGAGGCTTTTGCTTTGTTTTGGGTCATGCACAACAGTTGTATAACAAAACGTGATTGTTATATATGCTATCCAGCCGGCACTCCAGCTGGTGCTCAAACACAGCTATTTTATCCGAAGCTGCATAGATTATTGCTAGGTGCATGCCTTTCTCCTGCATCTATATTAAGACTATGTGCTTTTTTTGGGACGAGTATTTTGAGCTTCACTAACATCTGCCTCAGTGCCCTAGATTTTCTCTTGCCATTGGTTTGAGGGCAGATGAAAAGACTGAACACAGATGCTTGCACCCAAATGAACTCATGGTTTCAAGCCTCCTCACTGCACTCATTTCATTGCTTGTGGCTAGGCTATGTCTGAACCTTGCAGAAGAAAGAGGTAGGGGTCTTATTTCTTCTTTGCATGGATCAGTCTCTCTAAGACAAAAACAAAGCTGCTGCAATACCCATCACTCTAAAAGGAACAAGAAGAGATGGCCTTTTCTCACATACAAGTACCAGCCTGTAGAGCTGCCTTGAGAAAAAAGGCTGTATCATGCCAAGAAGCAGTGCGATATGTAGCTTCTCCTGTGTTCCTGCTGGGGCAATGTCACCCCTCAGGGTCATGTTAAATTTCACAGTCTGGCTCTGTAGCTTGTGATTCTCTTGACTCTTTCACAAAAATGTGATGCCTTGCATTGGGCAATCCAAATATCACGTGCATTTTAACAAGGCACCAGGAGATGAGCCATCTTTCAGTGAAGGGCCTGATCCCGATTCTCGCACTCACACAGACCTTCCTTATTAATGCATATACCCCGCTGCCATGTATAGGATTAGCACTGTCAGCTGAAGGAATGCACCTCTGGCTGTGCTGCGCTTCTGTTATTATCATCATATCTTCAATTTTCTTGTATGTAGCATAGCCAGAGCAGACCAGCTGCTATAAATCAGTGTGACTTTATGAAAGCAATGAGCAACACCAGATTACACTACCTGAGGATTTGCCATAAGATCTGCAGGATAAACTGAAAAATGTTGTCTCACTTTTAATATACATGGAAAAAAAGTAACTGTCATTTAACAGAAGAGAAAAAAAGGTTCGTTTCTTGAACAGAATAATATTTTTCTTGTTTCTCTTTTAATATGCATGCTAGAAGGGGCTGTATCATAACAAACATCTGACCCCTGTTTTGAACTGAGTTGTCACTTCTAATATACATATATGGAAGCAGAAATTAATGTGGATTTGCTAAGACCTGGCAGAAAATTATAGGGCAGTTTTTTCCTTTCTGTTCAAGAGGAGATTCTTTGTAACATCTAGCCCTGGAAACTTTCACTCATACTGTCAGCATTCCCATTTACTTCAGTAGCGGCATTCTTGTGAATAAGGACAACTCCACTGGTTTAGAGTATGCAGGAACCTTAGGTTTGCCTCCCACAGATATGAAGTATTTTATTGTCTTTTGCTAGGCAATGCTTCTGCTATAGTTATTTTTCCAGGTAGACATATAAAGTATATGGTGAACATATGCAAAAAAAATCTTGGGTTTTGCCTTTTTTATTTTGTCCTTAGAGAGGCTTTTGCAGTCTCAGAAAAGGTATATGATTTCTCCTCAGCATGCTGGCCTGATGGCATAATTATAATGTTTTGCCCCAAACAGAATTCAAATTTCTTTCCACAGAGGAAAAGCAATTGACACCAAGAAATGGCTGGAAGTTCACCGGTATTTTTGGCAACCTACTACAGCTGGTAGCTTTACCATCTCATTACATTTTGTGATTAATTTTTTAGGTAGGGTCCATTCCATGACCATTTAAAAACTTTGAAATTTTCATGTGCTTTTTCCTTTTAATCTTCCAGCAGGGAACCATCTATTTCATGATCGCTTCTGTGCTGTCCCTGACCCCACCTGTACTCCTTTTCATGCCAGAAGCCAGAATTTACTGAAAAGAGCTCAATTCTATAAACTTTTGTCTCAGAATGATACAAGACTGGGTATCAGATTTTGTTTATTATGTATTAGAGCAGTAAAATAATGTGTCCTTTATTTAGAAACAAAAATTACTGACAAGCACAATTATTTTGGGGTGCAGTGTCAGTCCAAAGAGGACTTGCCCCTCTAAAGTGTGTGGTGAGCTAGCCTACCTGGATGTCAAAGGGTTGCCTACAGATTTTATCAGGATGAGCAGCTTTGAAGTCAGAAAGCTTCTCCATGTCCTTAGATCCCGCTTTATCAGGCTTCTCAAACCACTCTGTCCATTCGACATCTGGAGACAAGTGCAAACAAGAAAATTCATTTGAAAGTCAAGCTTAATGAATGCAGCAAAAATGCATGAAGCATAATACGATCTCAGATATCATTCACAAGTTTCTCCACTGATGATCTGATTCCTGCCTCTTCCTGCCAGTCTGTCAGCCACTTTGAATGATGCTGTGAAGTGTAACCAGCCAAGGGAGAGCGGAGTTATTAAAAGCTACATAACTGGAGTATGCAGTATGAGCATTATTAATAGGTATGGATTTTGGATCTGTGTCCTCCCTAGCTGCCTTTTCTGATCTTCAGGTCAAGTTACGACCAGTTACTGTATGTTGTCTGAAACATGGACATGATGACTATGCAGTCAAAAGAAGTAAGAGGTTGTGTGTGATCTCTCAGATCATAAGAGATGGAATTTCATACCCAGTGCAGTAAAGGAAAAAGGATCCCAGTTATTCAGAGAGTCCTGGAGACAACTGGGGAAAGAATCTGTGCGTGTTCTTTACTTGGGTTAGCGGTGATGTAAACAGCAGCTAGCAAGTCCACTCTTCCCAAATGGAAAAGTATTGCAATAAAAAGGATGATTCACCCTATTTGCCAGCTATCTACCACTGAGTTAAATGGCACAGAGACCTCTTACCTTGAACCCACTCGCTAGTCGAAGAGACGTTAAAATGTTCTCCATTCTCAGCTTTGAATAGTTTGAATACTTTGGCCACAGCTGACCCTTTGTGACCTGTAAAAAAGCAAACATTGGTAAAATCACTGAATGCAATTGATAAAAGTCAGAACTGAAAAGGTAATGGTCCATGTGTGTGTTTGCATATTTTGGCTATATTATCCAGAATTAGCCCTGCACAGCTTCCAGAAAAATGTAATGATCTTGGAATGAGGCTTCAGATACTTTTATAACTGCTTGGACAATCAGGAGGAAAAATCTTCAAAAATCAAGAAACAATTAAAAACCCAATGATTTGTAACGTATTGCTATTTTTATTTGATGTTGTAGCAAGCCATGTTGTTAGCTGCTCTTGAAAATGTCATGAAAAGACACAGACTCAAAAGTCTTCAGCTTGCAAGAAAATGGTTTCACAAGAGTTTTTGAGGCTACCAATACAGGATACACTGATTAAATTTTCAGCTGGTGTGAACTGGGTTTATTCCACAGCTTTGTGTCTAAGAGAGGCAGTGTCCGAGCTCAATGGAGTTACACAGATTTACACTGGTGCAGGATCTCACCTTTTATCTCAGGGTTTGGATAACCTAGGTTATACGCCACTCAGCTGTTTCAGCTGCATTAATGGGAAGAAGCAATATATACAGACAGCATACAATTAAGTATGTCTAACCATCAACTGCTCACAGCTTCGATGTAATGCAGTGTCAAGTGAAAACACCGTTGACCAAATTAATCTCAGCCATAACTCCAATAACTCCCAGAGATAATGTCAAGCCAGCATTTTGTATATGAATTACCTTGATATTCAATGTGGTCTTCAACAGAAGAGGAGGGATTTCCTTTAACGGTAATAAAACTCCATGGGTGCCTGGAAAATGAAATGAGAAATGATTAAGTTATGTCATGTATGAGATGCATATTTTTTATAGCCCGATGTTCTTGCTTTTCTTAGGGGCACAACATTCAAAACAGTCTGATTAGTGTGACAGGAGCTTAGTTAAAATTAAAAGTATCTTAACACTCTGTATTTCTTCAGTAAATATATCAAAAGAGAAGGAAGTTTGAAGACAAATCCCTGCTTAATACATTCCTATAACAAGTGTGTTGCTCTTAAATGAGTGTTTAAAGAGTCTTGTGTGTGACAGACCCAAGGGACACTGGCAACTCCTTGGGGAGCCTGAAAATCTTTTGTGAGGGTGTGCGTGTGTGTGTGTATGTGCGTGAGTACACTAAAAAATATGAAGAGAAACCACTTCTGCTTAAATAAATATAGCTCATACTGAAACCTTGTATATCACAATTGTCTTTGGAATGACCTATGAAAATCTCTAACAGACAGACTGGCTGGCAAAGGACAATAAAAAGTAGCTAGATAGTCTCGGCATATCTAGTTTCCTTATTTTGAACATTGAACAAGGTTTATGAGTCTGATTTGTCTGTTCAAATCTGATCCCATGTCCAGAAGTAAGTTCATTACCGCCTGGTGGTTATTGGTTGAGTAGGTTCAATAGCTATCAGCAGCACTGGAGAACGAGCACATGGATGGGTAAGCAATGGAGACAGAGACTAAAGTGCCTCCCAACCTTGGAGGTGAACCCAATTAGTAGGGGTCAGGAGGGAGTTTTCTCTTCCAAATAGAAGAAGTTCAGGCATATCTGCTCTTAATGACTAACAGAATAAAAAATATGCTTTCAGGATGGTAGGGAGACTGTCACCGCTACCCTGAATTTAGTAGTCCCATAGATTAAATCATGTCTTTATAGGTATAAATGCCCAGTGATTTCAACTGCATCAAGATTCACCCTTGAGTCCTGCAGGTCACCTTACATTTATCATCTGCTGGTATAAGCGAAGTCATAAACCGCTCCGGGACTTCAGAAGAAAACATACACAAACATTGACAGATAGCCACTAAAATATGCACAAATCCCCACCAGCTTGAGCTGGGCTTTGCTGGGATTCACAGCCCCGCACTCTGGGGGCAGCAGGAGCAGGTTCTGGGTGAGCACTGGTGCACCCCATGCCGTGCCGAGGGCCCACGCACACACTGGGCACGGGTCCTCAAGGGGAGGCAGTCCCAGTGGCGTGTCCTCAGCCCCGGCACAGGACAGGCTCAGCGGAAGCTGCCAGCACAACTGCCTCGGGAGCCTGCCAGCACGCCAGATGCTCCTGCTGGAAAAGTGGCCTGTGTGCCAATTGCCAAAGGCACTCCCGGGCTGTGATCTCCATCCAGGGAGAGAAGGGGGAGGGGGGCAGGAAGGATACTTTATCACTCAGCAGGCAAGATAGATAATTTTCTTTTTTTTTTGGTCACCAAATTCAAAACAAATGACAAAAAAGATGATGGCCCAAAAATAATCTCAAAAATAATCTAAAGAATAAGAAGCTGTCTAGTTCTGCAGCTCAAGGTTTTGCCCCATTTCATACGTTACAATACTTGTTTCTCCCAGGTTTTTTTATCACTAAAAATAGTTTTAAAGTCATTCAACCCTAACGCATAAGGACACATGCAATCTGTTTGGGCTATATGAAATGAAGGGACCAGTAAGTCCAGAGCCAAACCAGTGATATATGGGTGGGATTCAAAACAGAACAACTATGTCATCAAGTGCAGAAAGGCTTTCTTTTCATTTATTAGTAGAAGGAAAAAAAAAGCTCACACTTAAAGAGTAAACTCACTTTTCAAAAGGGCAACAATAGAGGAGGAATGCAAGATTTTCCTTTCATTCCTAATGTGCTGGACTCAGCAAATAGGCAACTGGAAGAGATGCCAGGAGCACAGAAACATTTTTGGATAAATCAGCATTGCTCATCGGCTCTGCTACAGCAAGGGGGAGTTGCACAACTTTAAGATCTGGTTCAACATGGAGCAACTGGAGAGAGACAGGAGTTTGTCCATATAACCCCTGCCACCACCCCAGTGGGAAAACAACCCAGTCTATAGCTGAATAGCCTGGCTCAAGTGGCACCTCACAAACTGTGAAATAGAAATTTCTGAAGCCTGGGGCTTACACTGCTATTGTCTCAGTGATGCCCATGGTCAGCCCCAGCCATCGGCAGGGAGTTGAGAAGATCTGACAACGAGGATTCAGCAGGACCAGCCAGCAAATTCTGGGTGCCGGGCAGTGGGTGGTGAGAGCACGTACACGGGCATGTTAGAAAGAAAAATCCATCCACTCTCCTCTGTCAGAGCCTTCCTTTGCCATACAGGTTGACGTATTTATGTGTGTGTGCAATTTTCTCATCCTGAACATTTTTTTTAAGATCTTCCAAAAAATTCCAAAAAGCACCTGTCAGGTGTATACATCCTTATTCATAGTTATAGATGTGTCTGAAACGTAAACTGGTATGTCTAAATCTTGTTACACTAAAGTGGAAGTTCAATTTGCCTAAGGAGAAAAGCTTGGATACATCTGACAAAGCTGCCTGTCTTCCACTCTGCCATGTAACTGCCTTTGTAAATCTGGTCCCAGCTGCCATCCAGACAATGGTTTTTTTGAGAGCTAATGAACTTAAACGCTGAGAACACTCCTAAAAATATAGTCTTTTAAATAATGCACCAAGGTGCAGGTATTTTTCCACATACCAGTATGCTGGTGGGAGACAACAGTTACCAACTACTACATTATGGTACCCACAATGTCCCTATTATTTATATAAGGAAATATTGTGGTATTTCAGGTAACATCATGGCGAGGATTAGCTTTTTGACTGCAAACAATAGCAATGTTGAAAGTCACACTTCCATGGATGAATTTCTATGGTATTTCCATTAAAAGCATTTAAAGCAAAGAAGTGAGAAACTAGCATTAAAACACCACAGCAGCCTAAGAACATCAAGTGCAATTTACTTTTATAAACATATGCGAAACCCATCAATTTCTTCCTGTTGCACAATTGGAAAGAAAAGTATAATGTAAAAATCTTTTTCTGTTTCCCTAATTTCAGTCTTTGAAAAGAAACCCAGAAGGCTACTGGGCTTTAATATGGGTTCTGGGTATTTGAGAGCAAGCATTGCATCGATGGAGATAGCCTGGTTTTGGAGACTATTTCTGCAGCCCTGGTTGACTCTTTGAAATGCATTACCTGGTGTACAGGAGTCCCTATAATATTTGACACAATCTCTTCATCAACCACCCCAAATCTTGCTCCTTCTGCACGTGCCTCGCTGACACTTGTCTGTTACCAAAGACTGCTGTATTGAATCACTTCTTCCTACAAGGCATATTTTTTTTCATGTTCTGCAGTGACCCTCTTAGTGCCTCTTAAAAGAAAAGCCTACATAAATTCAGATAAACACAAAAAATATAATGGCTACAGTTGGGTAAATAACACATATTCTCAACAGTGTGTGTGCCAACACAGACACCGTATTGGCCACAGAAGTATTTACAGTCCACAGCATAAATCCATCCTTGCTAAATTTCTGTGCTGCACAAGTCCCTGAATATGTATTGGACAAGCTGAAAAATATGCTGTATGTACATCTATATGTATTTAGCCAGGGCTACATGGCTATTATTCTACCCTCCTTAATGTTCAGCCCAACCAATCCACTGCTTATGTGTAGATACGCTTCTTAAATCTCTGGGGGATGGCTTGAAAATAAAGTGAAATAAGTAACTTGTGGGAATGGTATCTTGGAAAAACATCTTTTTTAATGTGAATCATATGCTATTCCTCAATACGCTAATAAAAATACCCAATATAGACACTGAGTGCATCTTAAACTATCTAATTAACTGCTAAAACTTCACATTGAGAAGTTTCCCTCTTTTTTTTTTTCTTTTTCCATGTGAAAGAACCTTGTGCCTTTGAGAGAGTGGAATTATTTGGACATTTCAGGAGCATAATAAAGCCTCTGTGCTGGGAGAACTGGCAGGACTGGCACATACCTAAACCCAAGGTGGAGGAAATGCTTGCTGCCCAGTTTGGTCATTGCTTTCCTGGCCGAGTCATCCAAGTTTCTAGATCCTTCATCGTTCACTGCAACCGACAGGATCATGCCATTCGCAACTCTGCCCAAATACTGGGCAAGACGTATGCTTTCCTCTTTTGCTCTGTACGTATCAAACCTAAAGTGATAAAAACACCCAAAAACATTTACTTCAGTGAGCATCGCAGCTTTATGTACTGAAAAGCAAGTGCTGTAAAGAAATAACCCTTTTGTATTGTTTACAGTGATCACATTATCCTGTTGCAAAAGCACTTGTCTAACGGTATATTAGGGGTTTCTGTTAAGACGAATCGATTAAACTCTAGTTGACAGTATAGCAAGGTAATAACGCTACTTATTCTTTGGTTTTGGAGATTACTGATCTAGAAAAAATTGTGTATACATGCAATAACACCCATTTGAACAAGATGCTGAAATGGGTGTTTCTGAGTTTACTGAGATGCTGTCCCCAACCTGTTCCCAAAGATCCTCACATCTAGACAGTTGAAAAGTCACTCACCGATCTGAATGGACAACTGCCCCCGTCTTTGGGTCAATGACATGGACAATGACACCCCGATGGCCCCAGCTCCTTTCAAAGTAATATCCACCTTCTTCCATGCCACCAGGATGAAGAGTCTTGTTTAAGAAAGTCCAGGACAGCTTCTTCTTTCCATGGATCTCAAGAGTGCCACCCTTACTCACTCCAAGGTACTTCTGCCCAAAGTAGGGATTCGGCTGGCTGCCGTCATCCGCTCTGCAGCAGGAAGGGAAGAAAGGAACCAGTTTTGGGTTTGTATCTGACAGGCAAGGAGCCTCTCTCCTTGTTCTGCTATGGCTCAAGGAGAGAAGTGTCATGATTTGCAATGCATTTCTTTCGACTACTCTAAGAATCAGCAACTGCCCACACTGTACAAAAAATAAATTATTTGAAATAATACTAGCAACCCCTGAAGACCAGCAGCAATCTGGAACGCAGATTATACATGTTATATTCATTCTATCCAGGCCAGAGGGAGCTTGAAGCCCAGACTGAATGACACACCTGTGGTTTTGAATTCTGGAGGAAGTTAGGACCCTAACCAGGTGCTAGGAGGTCTAGTGGTTGTTAAATATGGGTTTGGCATCTCTGAAATCCTAAGACACCCTGTGGCAATCTGCAAGACATAAATGTTTTCTACTTTGGCTCACCACTCTCATGCAGAAAGAAAGGATGTTTACGGAGGAGAATTTTCAGAATAAAAGAACTATCCAGGTTTTAAGCCTATTCTGGAAGATCAGCTTGAGTGGTGGCAAGGTGCATACAGATTTTCTGGCATGCCCACATACGCCAGTGTTCATCTCCCCATAGGATTTGAAAACCAGAACCAAAACTGCATCAATTCTTACAGGCCATTTAAATTGTTTAAAAAGCTAATGAACTTTCAACAGACGACTGATGATAAGTATATCTGAGAAAATGTAATTTTAAGGAACATTTTTGTTCCCTGTTGTGAAAGAGAGATCCTAGAAAGTTCTAAGATAATATTTTACAGTGCATACGTACCGCCCATATAAGATGATAGCCACATTGCTTTGGTAAGGGCACATCTCACTGCCGATATGTAACTCTCCACCATTTTCAATAAGTATATGTCTAGTACGCAAAATGATAGGCTGCATATCATCTTTAATGACCAGTTTTCCTAAGTAGAAAAGGTTATGACATTTGCTTTAACACACAGCAGCTCATCAGGGTTGTGATATCATTGTGCTAAACTCAGTGCTGGGCTCTCATGTCAATTTTTGAAAAATTCTGCCCATCCTCCTCAAAACAGGTCTCAATACAAATCCTAAAGATATTACATGTTTTTTATTCAGGCCAATTCTTAAAGAATGCAATCAAGATTTGTGAGGAAGAGGACTCATTCAAAACTGAGAGAGAAATTCAAAGTTAAGATGAATAAAAGCTATTCATGCTAGCAGCCACCAGCAACACTATGACTCTGACCTTAGAGACAGAGGCACATATGTATCTGCCTTGTTCTGAGACCCTGAGAACACAACTAGCACAGTATGATGTTATCGGGACAATGATTTAGTAAAAAAAAAAAGGTTTTGAAGCAAATCACAGTAGAACTGATGAGTATACTGAGCTGCTTTTGTAAATTCTCCAGAAAGGACAGCAAATAGGTTGATTATAATGGCTAAAGAACCGGTAGCATCTCAGCTACCATCCACCCTTGTACTGAATTAAAGCTGTGTTTGTCCAGTAGCCACCCAATTCTCAGCAACAAGCAGGAAGCTCTCCCAGCATGAGACAGAGTGATTTAAACAGCCACAGTGGAAAGCACACTTCACCCAGCCTCGCCACCAGCACATTTTACCTCCATCAGTGATGTGGATAGAGTGGACGGTTGCAGAAGAAGAGAGAAGGAGCTTCCTGCCGTTACGGATTTCAATGCGGTTTTCTTCGTTGTGACCTGGGTTCCAGATTTCTAACTCAGGATCCTTATCAGGACATGTGACAGCTGCTTCTGCTGGGTGGAGATGGAGAGTGAAGACAATTACAGTTTGTTTGGTGCAAGAGAGAAAGCTCCATATCTGGACATCTTTAAAGTATCATTCTTGGTATCCCCCTTTGCTGACTCCCTGGAACACAGCAAGATCTCAGTGCTGCAGAGTACATGTGGGTCACGACCAAAAGAAAACAAACAACAGCTAAAGCTGTATGGTTTTCTGTTTTCTGGAAGCATGGAAAAACCCACTACCCCATGCAAAGGAGCCTTGCAGGGGATGCAGTTTCCAGAAAACTACCGAGAAGAGGCTGTAACTGAGCCCTTCCTGCAGTGACATTTGTCCTCATTCATACCATCCAGACACAAAGCCTTTCACAAGCCTAGGGAAGATGTTGATGAAAGGATAAAACAACCTTTAAAAATGCCCCCAAAATACCTGCAAGGTTTGAAAAGCTTTGTTTAACGTAAAGCTATTAAAATGTGTTCGCATACTGTGTTTTCACTGGAGATGGAAAGTAAAAGTGCTCAAACTAACATGAAAACACTGAGCACCAAGAAATTTCCAGTCCATCCAGTAACACAGAGCAACAGGAATCTCACAAGAGAGAGACTCTGGGTTTGTGAGCTTTTCCAGGCAGAAGCAATAAGGATTCATGCACTTTGGGTTCACACATCACCAGTCTCCACACACAAATTTGATTACAGACTGCCATGACATGTTAGTCTAAAGGGCTCATACCAAATCCAAGAGTCTCATGTTGTAAGTATTTACTTAAGATAAAATATTTCCCTGATATAATCTCAGTCGATATGTAAGTCTCACATCTTACTCTAATCAACAAAACTGCTAGTGTGAGAGTCCCACGTGTGAGGCACATTTTCTGAGGGTAGAAGATTTTCTAATCCTAGGAAGCTGAGGTCAGTGAAAGTTAGAACAATGAGCCTTTTGCCATCAGAAAGGGTGGGGAGTTCTCACCAGCTCTCCAATTTTTATCCCTTAAAACAAAAACACCATTAGAAAACTACAGGATCCACAAATCAATGATAATAGACATGGGATAAACACCTTGACTTTAGCAGGGTTATGTCTCTGGCACATAGTATAGTAAAGTTGGGTGGGTTTTGCCCTCCAGATATTAATGCATTTAGTTAATGAAAAGGACAATGATGTGAATCCATGCAAGGAAATATGTCCTGATGTTGGTGTAGTCGACAGAGAGCTGTTGTGTGCTGCCACTGTGAAACTTGAGGGACATCTGTAATTCCACAGCAACAGAAACAAAATCTGTCCATCTGCATTCAGTTTCATCTCAGATTCCTCCACCAGTTTCATGTCTTACGAAAACAATAGAATTGGACCAGCCACTGCCTTAAATTCTCCAGGGACCCATTAAATACCAGCTATTCAAGGTAAGCAAGGGACACTTCATGTGGGCAACAGATGCCTTGGCTCTCTGCAAACTTTTTCCATATACATGAAGTGGTCGAATCAGAGAGGGCTAATAATCTACCAGGTAGCAAGTCAAATATTGATAAACATCCCGGACCTGATTTTGATACCACTTGTGCCAGCTGGAAGCTGGAATTGTATCAGTAATGTCAAAGGCATTTTGTCCAATTTACAGTAACTGAGGAAAATAAGGAGTTTCTGGCTTCCTACCAGAAGGCACACAGAATTAATAAGAGTTGGAAAAGATAAGTATTTCAGGAAGAAAACAGGACTTGCATTGTAAATTGATGTTCAAATATAACTGTAATACACACTGACAACAAATTCAAAAAAATGAGCTGTTATTCCCATAGGAATAAGGATAATAGAAAAATTTGCTCATGATGAGAAGCTAAATAAAGCCAAAAGAATTGATTCAAATGTAGAGGTATAATTTATCAACTAGATTAAGTGGACAGGATAAAACCTTTTTCATTTTTCCATTTACTTGGCTATGCCAGTGTCCAAAAGACCTTCCTGCAGTCTCAAAAGATGACTTGTGCCCCCCAAATTCATTATTTAGAAACAGAGAGGTAGACAGTGAGGCCTAAGGGGAAATCAAGATGAATTTATGCTGATATTTGGGATGACAATCAACAAAAGCCAACACAATCCAGAACAAAGGACCCAAATGCCCAATTTCATTAACCAATTCGTACCAGAGAGCGGGAGCCATGCACATCACCCACATCTACTGCACCAAGGACACCGGAGGGCTGAGCATCTTCTGCCAGCTGGTCCAGGTACCTTGCCAGCTTGGATTATTACTCCTGTTGTCATTTTTAAAGTAAGAGTGCAACTTCTACCCAGCACAAGGAATTAATGAATGTTTTGCTTCTTGACCGAAAGAACCTGAGCACAGCAAGGAAAGGTTGCTTTGTGCAGCTGCAGCGTTTGGGGCAAGACATATGGTCTCTTTGTTTTAAACAAATATAAACCCCCAAATTAGCTGTATTTAGAACATGTATATCCAGCTTCCCTTTCCCCCTTTCCCTAACTGCTTAGGAAAAGGGCTACTTGGAAGAGGCAAAACCCAAGGGGCAGGGATATCCCACCCCAGAGCTTTTTGCTATCCACATCTGGGCTTGAGCAATGCAGCAAAATGCTTGACTTCACCTCCCACAGCCACAGCTATTAGGACCTGAGGTTTCTTTTGTTATTTCTTTGTGGCAGTTTGCTGAATTTGGGTTTGTTTTAAGAATGTGTGGCAAAGTCTGAGGGATTCCTGAGGGTACTTTCACCTGCTCAGAAATTTCAGTCTTTGCCACTCCAGCTGCCCTCCATCTGCTCCTCACGTGCCCCCATATTGGCACATCAGCGAACTGCTTTTCTCCTGAGTTTTAGAAGAGTGAAAAGCTGCTCAGTCTAAACCAGAAATGTCTTTATTTAACAATAGTGTTACAAACTATGTCCTTTTTCCCCATGGCAGGAAAACTTACCTGTGCTTACAGAAGAGATGACAAACAGAAGAAAAATGAAATTTTCAGACAGATACTTGGCGGTAGGTAGAGCCATTCTTCAGGACTTTTAATTCTCTGGATGGGTACCTGTGAAGAAAGAATATCAAGCAAATGTCAGTTTTTTTTTTTTCCCCAGCTCATGCAAAAACCATTCACTGCACAAAAAAGGTTATATCCAGCTTTATGCCAGGCTGCTTCCTCTCCCATTCAGCTCTATGGCTGAGAACACCTTCACGCTGCTTCAGGACCAGCCCGAACAGAGCAAGAAACCACGGGCAGCTCCTCACCCTTTGTTTGATTTAGGATAAACCCACTTGGGAATCCAAATAGACACTCAGAAAGCAACCACCAGATGTAACCGAAAACGCCTTAGGAATGCAGTATGAACACATCCAGTGTCAAGGCTCTCTAGGGCTGCATATTCACATGTGCAAAAAAGTAATGAAACACAACAGAGAAGGCGTTTGCAGAGTGACAAATTTTCACGAAGTAACATTTCCATCATACCTGGCTCCCCCTGTACTACCCACACATTTTTAGCAATGGTGTTTTGTGCACCCCCAAGATAAACCATACTCACACTTCCAATCTGAACCACTCGGTTTCTTAGATTTCAGATCCAAGAAAACATTGTCTATTTAATGTGCCAGCCCAGAATTTTCTTGCAAAACCAAAAGCTGCTTTTGAAACCAGTCTACCTAATGTTTTTGTTTCTTCAGTAGCCAACCCCCAGCAAAAACAAACAAGCAGTGTCATGAAAGTCAAAGTTAGAATTAATGTGATTCTCTCCAGTGATTGATTCTGCAGCTCTGCCCCATGCTCATGACAATTTATTGACATGTGTATTCACACTGAGACAAGGACACCCACTTCTATATTCATACGGCACTGTTTAAAATTCACATATAGTCCTTGGAGCCATTAGGTTTTATCATGTAAGCCAGTATCTGAGGAATATCGAAGAAATTTATTTGTAGCTGTCATGTCACATCACAATGATGAAATAGGATAAACGTATGCATCGCACAGCTTAGTCAGACGCAAAAAAAGCAATTGAAAAAACTCCAGGGTGCCCCAGTTTCTTTAGGGCAAAAAACACATGTTATCTTTCATGTCACTTGTTAATATAAAAAGCACCAGAAAAAGATATGCAAGAAGCCAGGATTTAGTCTGGAGCAAATTTTACAGTGTGTATATGCAAAACACATGTTTGTACTTTTCATAAAGGTGATATAGCTTGAAGTACAATGATATGTTCAAACCACATGTAATCCAATGATTGTATTAAAAATAGCATTAGAACCAGATTTGTCAGGAAATATTCCAGCAGGAAAATGCTTGCTTGTTTTGGTATAGTGTATTTGACAGCCATGAGCTCTAGAAACAGCATAGGCTCGGGGCTTGGTACAGTCTATCAGGTGCTGAAATGCTGTTACAGAACAGTAGAAAAGAGGAATGCACTTAGTAACGCTATAACTTTGAATGATATACATTATCAGAGAGCAATACCGTCGCCATGGAATTTGTGCCAGAACCAGGCTGCACGTGTCTGACATTTTAACAGCATTAACCATCAACATTTGATAAGCCAGGGGTCTTTTAAAGGAACATTATTAGAGGTACACCCAAAGTACAGCAGTCACCATTAAAATGTCAAGATTTATTAGCGATTATGACACAGCCTAATCTACAAACCCAATCGCTAGATTCTGCTTTAACGATAGAGGAAAACTAAACAAGTGGTAATACCACAGGATGGTCATTGCAGATAAACAGTGCTTCTTGTAGCGTGGAGACAGCTGTATGTTAGTGTTGCATAAAGCCAGATTCCAACTGGTAAGGTATTGGTCATAAAACACATCCAGATCATATAAGAGTTCACAGAAATAAAAAGAAGGGACTGATTTTTTGACATGGAATGGCATGCATTTGCTGTCCTGTTGTTTCATAGGTAGCAAAGAAATTTCTTTGTTCTGGCCCATCACAAACTCAGAGGAGCGTCTCTGCTCCGTCCAGCTCATTATCTTGTTTCTGACAGTAACCTGTAGCAAACTGGTAGGAAATTAGTTTAAGAAATTTCACAGCCTTTGCTTTCTTTAGAGCCAAGAACTGCACAGTACTTACCACTAGCTTGTGGAAAATGGCTTCTGGTATTATATCCCCAGTTGCTCATCGGGGACTGCTTCCCTGATTACATCCATCTTCATTAGCAGAGATCAAAACAAGCAATCAGACACTGGAAAGTCATGTCATTTTTGGAGGCATCAGCTGCGTGCCAGGCTCCAATGTTTTTGTAGTGTCTGATCTGCTACAGTCCAAAGAATATCCTGCTTATTTTGTGACTGAGGTAGGGTGTTTGATTCGGCTCACAGCGAGCCCGAGTTCATTGCAGTGTTAGGATTAACTGGCACTCAGGTTGGAAAGGCTGAGAGCCGAGAGGGCCAAGAGGATCCGACTCCTCTGATTCAGCTCTGACTAACACACTGCTGGAAAAACGCTGCTGGGAGGATAATCTCAGGAATTTTCCTTCAAAGGCTCTCACTTAAGCATCTTTCCCAAATATTAGACACAAACAGTGACATGTTTGATTTTACTGTTAAATAAAAGAGGAGGAAGAGATAACGACTCTTTTCATTAATGTCTCCTGCTGGAGAGGACTCAGGAGCAGTTATCTCCTGCCAGCCAGCCGTTTCGTTAGCTCAGCGCTCAGAGCCGCGTGGGGATACAGCAATACACCACATCTCACTTGAACAGGCGCCATGTGGCTGACTTCAGCTCTGATGTAACCAGCAATGTCAAGAAATCTCCCTGCAGATTTGGGCACTCTGAGAGCATAAGGGCCATACAAGTGTCCTCCTAAGGCTATCATCTCCAACGTTTCTCAAATACCATCTGTGACTCCTCTCTTGGGTGAGAAAAGCTTTTTCATCTAGCCATTAAAAGCTGCCTGCCAATGGCAAGTGGGACTCATATCCCTGGATCTGGCAAGGCAGACTTTCTGAAATGTTTCCCAGCTGCTGAATCTTTCCAAAAAGTGAACAATAGCAGCAGACAATGCTAAAAGTAGATGCAGGAAACCATTAGTGCTCGGCTGGCTGCTACTGCAGGTGTCGGCAGTGATACTGTACTAGAAAGTGCACTGCATAGACAGGAATCCATATCCACCGCCCTCCCCGCGGTTTTAATGCTGGAGGCAGCACAGAGCAGACAATCCCGAGAGCAAAACGGCGAAGAAATTCTCAGAGGAAGCCGGATTGTCACAGGCATCGTGGTGGGGTCACACGGACACCCTGAATCTGAGGGGCAGAGCAGAGCGATCCAGGGCAGCACAGCCCACCGATCAGAAACGCACACCAGACTCCGACCTTGACTTGCCACCGTGCACAACTCTGGGCCAACCACCCAAGCCTGGCGCCAATATTTTCAAAAAGTAACTAACTCCTGATATTGGGTATTTTAAAGTGCTTTTTAAGACTGGCTTGACACACTTTGGAGGATGTACCTTCAGCATCTGCTGAAGATGAGGCTCCTTTCTGGTATGTCAAGTGGGGCATAATGGGAGCATCAACCATCCATTACAACCACAGCAAGGATGGGAGAAAAGCAGCAGCTACCTGATCTCCCCTGAAAAAGATATCAAACAGGAGCAAGAAACCTGATGGTTACTACTGCCCAGCAAGAGAGACCACAGACCTGCACAGGGGCAAAGCGGGGATCCGGAGCCATCCCCAGAGAAGAACAGGCAAAGCTCACATGGAAAAGGTGCCTTTTAGCCTGATGGGGAGTAAACTCTCAGCATCAGTTCACAGGTACTAATTTGCACAGGTACTTGAAATGACCTGTGAGTAAAATCTGTGTTCGCCAGGGACCCTCTTTGCAAGGCGAGATGCTCCAGGAGACCCCAAGGCGTCAGTGCCAGGGCTGTAGTTCACGCCTCGTGCTCTGCGTGGCCAAACCTGGACTGTCCCGTTGCCACAGCTGATGCTGAGGTTTTAGTGGTTTGATGGTTACGTCTGAAGCCTTGCTGCAGGTTTCCTCATTCATATGCAAAGAAGCCAGGACAGATTTGGAAGCTGATTCCTGAGAGAGGGAGGAGCTGTTTAATTAGCGCCTCTGCCATCTTCTTGCTGACATTGCCTGGCAGCGACTGTCCTCTCACCCCACTCCGAGAATTTTGCATTTTAGCCCCAGCTGGAAAGATGGATTTGAGGAACACATTTGCCTTTCTGACCCGAGACATGCCAGCTCTTGCTACAGTGACATTCCTGTGCAGGGGGAGCCTTCGCACACCCAGCCACAAGCACAGCGAAAGCCTTCAGACGGCCTTACAAATAAACAAACACATTTCTAGGGATTGCTAATGAAAAAGCTTTCTCAGTCCCAGCGCATGACAGCAGCATAGCTGCCTCTGCTCTTCGTCTTGATCTTGTGCTTGCCACCCAGCCATTAGCTGCTCTTTTTACTAGCAAGTAGAGGAGGATCAAACTCAGGAACAGACTTTACTTCTCAGTGAAATCAATACTGGAGTCAAAAGCAGCAATCTGACTTTTTCCTAAGGAACCTTAGTTTCTTATAAATTTATCTCATATCTTTCCCTACAAGGAAGAAGGTTCTGCTCATGTATTCCATCTATAAACATCACTGCAAGTTCCTTGATTCCCGATGTTCATAAAACCAGATTCTGAACAAGGAGCACGAGTCAGAGGAAAATTTTACAATGAATAAATTAAAGGAAATGAAGGTGTTGCTTGCAAATTTGTTGTAATATTGGTAAACTATTTTGAGACAGAAATAAAAGGGGGAAAAAGAGTTCTTCTAAAGCTATGCTTTTTTTCAGAATTAGCTGGGGTTTTTTGGGGTTTTTTTTTTTTTTTTGCAAAGGCTTACAGACCTTGAAAAGGAAAGGAAGCAATTTTTGGCTCAGCTAAAACAAAATCATTTGCAATTCATAACACTCCACCCATCCGAGGCTGACGGACTCTCAGTTTCACATGCTTTCAAAGTGCTCAGAATTTCACTGAATTAAACCCTTATCGACTGCATGAAGTTTTCAGAGCATCAAAGCGGTGGGAAGCTGAACCCCTTTTTCAGAGGTTCAGGGTGCACTGACTTTGCTGTGCCTGCTGACAGTAACCCAGTGTATAGCCAAGATAATGCTTTCAGGGAGTGCCAGAGCTACTGTGTTCCCACTGCAGAAATGCTCTGGGGATAACCAGGACAGCCCTATATCCTGAATGCATTAGATGTACTGAACGTGCCCGGATTAGCCGCAGGTCCACGTGGACACACACAGTCCATGTGGACTCCAGCATGCGGGTGGAGATCCTCCTGCTCAGGAAATGCCCGGGAGGAATATGACAGCTTCCCACAAACGCAACGCCCACACGACACTTACCCCCACAGCTTCACACACACAGACTTCTGGTGCATGCCAAGTTAGCGGTAGCCTTCAAAAACATCGTCTTGAATGTCCCAAGGGTCTGTGGAGGATGTACCCTCTGCAGAACGTCCCTGGTTTTGAAGCCTTTTTTCCCTCCCAAGGTAAGGAAAGTGTGTGCAGTGGCTGAAGAAGATCACAGCATCCTAAATCCTCTTCAAACTGCTGCTTTTAACTACTCAAATAACTGCATCAGGATGTAAATATTTTTCTTTTTGCTTTTGTGGTACTTTACTGTTTGCATCTGGCTCGCCATGGCTCCACGCCTTCCTCTCCAGGACATTTGCCATTTGCTCTCCTTCTGGGGCGGGAGGAGGAATAGAGATTTTTCAGAGGTTTAGCCACATTCCTCTCCTTCCTTCACCAGGCTCTTCCTTTGCCTGTTGTTTAGTCTCAGCCTGGGGTTAGAGCTCTGCAAAGTTTTATTGGGATCCAGGGTCTGGACCTGTCACAGATTATCAAATAAATCTCCAAGAAGCTAAAAGCTTGCTCTGTAAGTACTTGTTCCAATGCCGGGCTTACGCTCACAAGCCAAAACCATCTTGCTTTTCTTCCCTTGCATGGCCTCAGAAATCATAACAATTAGGTACTAATAGGAGTTCAAAAGGACTTCAGGGAGCTCCTTAGAGGGTCAGTCCCAGCCACTCAGGCTGTTATACCATGTCTCTACTGAGGACATCAGTCTCCATCGCTCCCGGCAGGGGCCAGCTCAGGCCTGTGATGTCCTGTGCATCGCTCTTTATCTTACCTTTAATGAGCAGCATCAGTGATTCCTTCACACTTCCTAGCAAGCCAGGACCTTTCCCCGGCCAAACCCGACTTGCACCTCTCCTACCTGGTGTGGGGATGGAGCCACGGTCTCCTTCTCTGCCTGTAAACCTGCCAGGTGTCCTCTCACCCCACGTCCAAGGACCACCAGGCAGTACGTGTCTGATGGAGGCAAGCGTCCCAGCCAAGGAGTTCAGTCCCCACTCAGAGGCACAATATCAGCTGGCCGACACACGGATGCCAGAGCGGCTAACTCCCCAGGGAGCAAAAGTCTGGCCAAAAAAACACTAACCTTTCCCTGTAGCAACTTGTTTGGCCATTTCTGAGAATTCCAAAGAAACAACAGGACATTACTGACAAAGCCGTCACCTACCTGTTCGAGTAACCCATGTGATAAAGACATGGATAGTCTGAAATCGCCTGCCCCTTCACTGCTGTCACCAAGTAACATCATGTTCCAACCAAAATGAGTCTGTCATCATTTCAGGGTAACTTTGTACTTAAACTGTAGTCAGTGAGGTCATCAGTTGTTTCTCAGTTTGCATACAAAGCTCTGATTTTGTCTTTACTTCAAAAAGCAGCAGCATAAACAAAAAAAATCAAAGAGAATTAACCACTAATAGTGGCAGTATTTCAGTCCTCAATGGGAGCAGAAAGTCAATACAAGCATTGTCTGAAAGGAACGCAAGCCTTTACCCTATGCAGCACATACTTTATCCTGGGTTTTATTCCTGTAGGTCTTTAATTAAATCAGTTGGACAAACATCATTTCACCATTCATTAGCTACAGACAGAAACACATTTATAACTCCTTGTTGCATCCTATATATTCAGTTTGATTAGAAGCTATTATTATAAGATCACTGCATGCTTACCAAGCAGATGTTACTGAGTTCACCTAAGATACCACACCAGATGGACACAGATTTTTTAAAAGTAGACATTAAAGGAGGGAAAACAGGACTGAAGGGAGAATTCCCTACCTCTGCTGAAGTTCATCTGTTTCCCTGCATGTTGCTAAAGTTTCCACATCAGATTTCATTTCCAGTTCCTGTGATACTGGACAGCAGGCTCTTGCCTTTAAAAGTTACCTTTTGATCATAATATTGTAGATATGTTGAAACACTTCTCCTTGCGAAGGGCAGCCCACAGGCTTTTCCTATTCTGCCCTGTGAGGCAATGTTTGAAAAATAAAGCTCTGCCACAGTGGGTAAGATGAGAATATATTTATTAGTTATAAAATATACAAGTGAAGACCATCGGTTTGGTACAATCCTGTAAAAACAAGAGCAGGGTTTGGTGACAGTGGTGGGTTTTGCCTGGCTGGTGTTGCCCCAGCGATGCTAATCCTGGGGAGCCGCAGCCTCTGCAGAGATATGCTCAGAAGAGTGGTTCTGAGAAAAAGAGAATTTTAGCGACACGTTGGCATTAGCTGGACATTGATATTCCTTCAGCTTCAAGGGAACATAATGCTGTAGAGAAGCAGCTTTCTGATAACCAGCATGATTAAGGACTTTAATCCAGGAGGGTTTGGCTTGTCCTTTATAGCCAAGCATGGCAAAACTCCCTGAAAAACAGACACAAAGAGAGTGATCCTCTGGATGGGTCGGTTGACTTACCAGCAACACAGCATGGATTCCCTCCACACATCACAGAAACTTCTTAGCCGTTCTTTTTCCCCTTGGATTAAAACAACAGAACATTTAGGAGAGAAAAAGGGTGATGAAAGAGGGAAAGAGCCTCACTGAAGCTGTAACCTCACCGCATCACAGATCTGCAGGTATTTCAATAAGCTAAGAGAGGTTCCCAGATGTCAGTTAGCAGGAATATTGTTTTACTCTTTATTTTTAAATAAGACTGGTACTTTTTCATATTTGACTGCGTGAAAATGGTTAGGCGCTTTGAATCCTTCTTTTATTAGTTTACATCAGTTTCTTCCTGTTATGCCTAAACTATCCCCCATGTTGACTCTGCTCTGGTCCTCTGCCGTCACAAAGTACAAAGGCATTATGTATTCTTCCATTTTAATAATAATGTCTTGTGTTTATATTATGCTTTTCATTGCAAAGACTCCCAAGGCTATTTGCAGCTGGTTGGACTGAGACTATTCCTGTAAACACTTCTGATTTAAATAAGGTTTTGCAAAACCAGGCAACGAGACCCTAAATCCTGATCCTGCTGGGGTCAAGAGGATCGGGGGGTTTTTGCATTATCTCTGGCAGAAGCAATATGCACTTGGGAGAAATGCTCCAGTCTGCTCTGAAACGCAGCCCCCCCAGCACAGCCCAGTCCTACGTGTGATCACTTTTGGAGCTGTGAAGTCAAATAGCGTGCATACCTGAATCAGCAGGAGAAAGCTCGTGAAGCAGAACATAATTACCCAGACTGGAAATCAGGGCAGACATGTGGGTGAACACCCTTGCCCTTAGGAAAAGCAAAACAGGGGTGGCACGTGATCGGCCAACAGCAGCTTAGTCCCACCGCCAGACACCAGCATCCCACCAAAGTGGCAGGGCAAGGCGACGGCCACCAACTCGCGTGTCCCCAGGATGGGGTTGGCCCTGCTTGCTGCTTTTTGTGCCCCAGGAGCAGTCAGGGCTGGAGGCTGAACCAAGCTCCCAAAACAACCTGGAAGTGCTGCGCCCAAGCGAGCAGCACAGGTGGTTCAGGAAACAAAGTTTGACAAAACAAACAAAAAAGATTGCTTTTTAATCAAAAAATTCCTTTCAAAAGTATTCGGGGCTTTGATGAAAGAATGAAGCAATGAAGTTTCAGGACAAAAACAAAAAAGAGAACCTCAAACTTCTGCTTTTAAAAGGGTGAAATAAAAAACAGCTCTTGGGAATCAAGCACCAAAGTGAAATCACTGTCTTTGCTGTAAAGACTATGCTGGCCTCCCCTGGAACGGTCATAGCAATGAGCTTTGAACTTGAACCAGAAACTGATATAAATTTCAGTAAAGCAGTAGGGAAAAAAAATCCCCAAACCCCCAAGAAAAAAAAGAAGTTGGAAATACCGCCAATTTTCCATCTGATCTCTCCTTGAGAGACTGTGAATGTAATCTGAATCAAGCTTGCTGGTTGTTTTCTTAATTTCCTTATCACTCAAATTATTTATCCAAACCTGGACTCAGTAGCCCCCAGTTTTCCAGTAGGAAACCCAGCATGGATTTCCTAGACCAATGATACCAATGGATTTCTTGCAGCAATCCAAGGTAACACTGTAATAAGAGCTTTCCAAAACTGGTGGTTTCACCTTCCTTCTATCCAAAAAAATAAATAGCTCCTCTTTCATGTCAGGCTATTTTCTTTTTCATCAACCTTTCAGTTTATAATTGTATTTCCTTGCAAAGCAGTTGAATTTTAGAGATGGAATCTTTATCAAATGATTCTTTTTGTTGTTGTTGTTGTTGTTGTTGTTAGAAATACAAGCTACCTTTAGGATGAAAAATTTGCAGCATGCAGATCCTCCCCGGAGAAGTAGGGTCAAATCCCCAAAATAACTCTTCTACTTCACCATCCCTAAGCCAAGAGGTTTTTACTAGGCTACACTGGCATATTGTGGTAGGAAATATACTGATGAGCATTATATAAGTTAGTGCACATTTTTGGTAGAGAAACACACCAGTAATTCTTAAGCAAAAGAAACATGGTAGAATAAATACATTTACCTTCCTTGTGGAAGACAATAGGCTTTGCTGAACCTAACCTGGTGAAAACAGGCATTTCAGAGCTCCCCACCACCTCTGCAATATCTCTAGAGCACACGAGAACAAGTGATCTGAAAAGAAGGACAGTAATTACTGCATGATTGCAAAATATTACTTCATTAGGAATCTGCAAGACATTTAAGGTCCGATTCAGGAAAGTACTTAAGAGCTTGCTTAACTTTAGGAACATGTTTAAATCCCTTTGATTTCAATCACACATAAGCTTTCCTAAGTTTAAGCTTCTGTTTAAATGTTCCTAAATTAAACCTGTGCTTCACATGGAATCTAAACAAGCACAAACGACTGTTTGCGAGTGCATCCCTTATGGGAGAGGGACACTCAGCTGCAGAAGATATTCAGTTCCTTTGCAGTCCTGAGACTCTGAAACCATCTATATCCTGGGTCTGATTTACAATCAAGCTTCAGTCCAGCTTTGGTCTTCATAGATGTGCTTTCAGCCCCCAGTGAATTGTACCTGCAGTGAATTACAGGCACAACTGCTTGCATTTAGCTGAATGCCTAGACTTGCAAAATACACATCGTACCAGAAAATCAAACTGAATGTACGGGCATTGTATGGATATATGTTACTTCATGCACATTTGATACATGTACATACTCATGTGCATAAATACAGATGTAGTAATTCAGGAGCGTTCAAATCTCTGGTCATGAACTGCTCAGAAATGTCTTGGACTGAAAGTCTGTTTTCTGGTTATTTGACCTGCTTCTGCCAGCAGCCAAGAATTTATCTATAAATCTCTGTTGTTCCATGTTTATGTGGCGACACATAAAACCACAAGGAATGTGGGACAGACACAAACAGAGATGATCCAGACCATTGCCAGGACGCATGCAAGGTAACAGAGCCCACAGGCAGGCAGGTCTATTCACTGGCTCACCCAAGAAAAGTTCTACTGGAAAATCTGGCACAACTAAGATTTTCATCTGTCACAAGAGGCAAAAACAATCAGTAAGAGTAAACAGAAACCAACACGCTTCAGAAATGGAAAACTGAATCACTGGCTGCCAGGAAATTGCTGGACACCGGGATAGGTGCACAGGATTGTAAATGTCATTACAAGGATCTTATCTACTCCGTGCTAGAAAATGAATGGTTAATTTAGAAGAAATTGCCAGTTTTCCAGAAAACCTGTTTCTGTCTGCTCTTATCTGTGCAATCCTGGGAGAGAGAGATGCCACTTCTCTTATTATCTGGGTGATATTTTGGATTTGTACATATTTAATCTGTGCCAGATTTCTTCAGAGCACAGGTTTGGTTATGAAAGTAGGTCATTCTCCTTTCTTTGTCTATTAGCCACGGGTTGCTACATGAACTGGGCTCTCAGCAGTTTGCTTACCTCTCTTTTATAAATGTTTGAACATAATCAGTTATTGCACTGGCGGCATTTTCACCAGTAACTGTGTCAAAGTGCCGCCTACTCACGACTGCTCCTGAACATGCATCTAGCACCACAAAGAATATCCCACGGCTATTGAATAGGAAAACTGTGTCATTTATCTGCAACAAAAAACAGAGGTTGGTTTTATGGAGACAGGCTGGGGAGCTTCAGATTCTGATCCTGCTTCTTCATAAAGGAGTTACAAGCAAGGAAAATATCAAGGGTGTACACCCTATAATTTTAAATGTATAATTAGTACAGATAAAGTGACATCACTGATAGATGGTCAGTGGCAGGAGGAAGCAAAACCCTTAGTTCTCAATGGGGTACAGAAACATGAGAAATGAGGTCATTGGCATCTTTTGTGTGTTAGGAAAATACATTTGGGAAGCCTAGAATCCTGGGAGTAAAATGCTTAGTTCAGACTTAATACAGGTTTTTTCCATGTGGGGGAAATTCCTGTCACTTGGCAAAGCAGATTTGACCACGGAGCAAGGGAGAGGTGCTGAAACAGCAGATGGGGGAATAGAAGCGACACATGGACTTTTTTGTTTTCCCTGGAAATGTAAATATCAAAACCAAAATAATCCTTCTTGGTAGGGCTGTCCCAGTGCCTCAGCGATGTTGTAGCACAAGTGACTCCTACTCTCCTTTCCTATGGTGCGGGCTCCTTCTTCAGGTTACACTCCTCAGGATGTGCCACGACATTTGCTTTTAGAAAGGCAAAGGCTCTCTGAGGTGCCCAGCACTGGTGCATCTCCCCACCATCCTGAGGGACAGCTCAGCCTGGGAGGACAACAACATCCACCAGGGAGAGCAACAGCATACCAGGGTCAGGCTGTCAGAAAGCTGAGCCCAGGATACACAACACACCACTGTAATCCACATAGTCGTCCAAAGCCCACGGGCACCAGGGAGTTCAGATACACGCCATCAGAGACATGTGTACACCTCCAGGGAATATAGGGCCAGACTGAATGAGGGAGCCAAGTGTTAAAACGTGGCTTCTGCAAGATATCAGAGGATGCTGAATGCAATAGGGGTCAAGGGTAAGGGAAACATGAATGTCTGGGCCATGGGTGGGCAGAGGGGAGTGAGGAGGAGCAAACACAGACGAAATCTTTTGCCTGGTCCTGGGTCTCTCACACTCCTAAGCCTGGGAAGTGTGTCAAAGTCTGGATGCACATGGAGTAGAGAGCAACCACCACTGCAAATCAACCTAAATGTGAGCCGCTGGTAAAAGAAACAGCCCTGCTCTGTGTCTTGTCCCTGTCCGCATGCTGCAGACCCACCGAGGAGCCAACACAAGGGCTCACGTGGCCCCACGGGAGTTGGAGCGGGGCACTGCTGTACCCACTTCACTCAGTCCCTGGGGAAGCTTGGATTATAAATCTAATACATTTCTGACTTCTGCATTTCATTCAGCCAAACAAGGACAAAACATGTGCTTTGGTAGTGGGGGCTCCTCTGCTTCACTTCTTTATTGCCAAATCTCCCGCACCTTTTAAGATTTAGGGTAAGAATCCTCCTTTAGACATTAATCTATATCATTTGCCTACCCCAGCCTTTACTTCAGCTAGGAGTACATGTGCCGGAAATAAAACTTCCTTTGAAAAACAATACTTTGCATTAAAGCTTTAGAAAAGGCAAAGGAGTTTTGAGGATACTATGCCTGTCCCATGAGTGCTGCACACACACAGGTCTCTGCACTTCGCCGCAGATGAGGATGCTGCCTCCGGTAACACCTACTTGCTAATGGTTTTGAATAAATTATTGATGATGCAGCCAGTGTGCACGGCAAGAAATCTTGGCTGCTCGGACTCCTTATGGATGCTGTACCAGGTTTGCTTGGCATTTGTTACCATTAATTATAATTCAGTAGTACACAGGTATGCAAACCTGGACAGTGTCCTTGCAAGCATGATTTCAGTCACCCTTCACCGTCTAGACAGACATATAAGGCATGTGCAGGGACAACCTGACAGCTCCAAACCCCTTCAGTAGTGAAATATAGCTATTTTTTATCTTTTAGTGCAATGCCAGCAGCAAAAATCAGAAAAACAAACTTGTTTGTTTTCCCCACATCCTTTGTAAACAATGACTTCTGGTGTGCTTCCCCCCCCCCCCCTTCCTCTACATTAGAGTGGTGGTGTTAATTCTTCTTCTGAGGTGATGAAAGGCCTTCTTTTTCCCTAAGGGCTCAAATCCTCATCTGAATAGAATACGAACTCCCAGTGACTTTAACGGAGTTAATTGTAAGGGAGAACAATGCACTTGCCTCTTCCAGGGGAAGTTCCCATTTCCTTCCGCCAAGGCTCAGCAAGATTTTGCAGTAACCTTCCTTGGAGATAAAGTTTCCCCTGTTTAATCACCATTTCAAATGCCGTAAAAGATAACATACCTTAATGAATGCTGATGTCAAGCGGTTTTGTATGTCCGCCCTGCTGAGAGACTGGATCTGGATCCTTATATACTTGACTGATGGTGTGCTAGTGATAGCAAGCTGCAATTACACCAGAGACAGAAACTTAAAAACTGGCTTGCTAACTGGTTTCCATCAACAAAATGACACCAGGTACCAATGCTCGTATATATGATCACAAAACTTTCAGAATTCTTTTTTCCAGCTGTGATCCTGGTTCACCAGGATTATTCATTATTAAGACACCATATATCAAAGGATCACGGCAGTGCTGGTTGGAGGGGACCTCTGATGGTCACTCTGCCACTAAGCAAGTTTAAAAGTTGAATATTTCATATATTTTGCCTGGCTATAAACTCAAGTACAGATCTGTATGAGCCTGAAACAATTCTACAGGATTTAGAGTGGGGTGAATTGACAGTAAATGAGGAGAGAACCTGGCTCTAATTTTCCAGTAATTCCTATTAACCAGAATTACTTCCCAGTTTGAAATTCAGCAGCAATGTCATACTTTGGAATTCAAAGCTAATTCAATCTGAGCCTTCTCAAGAGTCCTTTTTTCTTGTTTAAAAGAAAGAAATGGGGAAAAAAGGTACAATGAATGTGCATTCACATGCTTCCAGTTGGGCAATTTCTTTGAGGCTATCGTTGAAGCACAGTACAAAAAGCTGCAGAAATTCAGAGCAAACCCCTTCCCTCTCCACAGGTTACATGATGCTGGGCAGATTCACGAGTGGGAATTCCCTACGGCTTTTCCTTATACGCTGTGAAAATTAATTGACCTCATGTGGCGGCACATACACTGCATAACCTCAGATGCTGTTTCATGCGGCGGGTACCTGTGGGGCCCCACACGCCCTGCACGGCGCAGCCGGGTGCTGGGACATGGGGCGCTGGGCAGCTGCTGGCCTCTCCGGGAAGGGGTTTGGGTCACAGCTCCAGGTGTCCCCTGGATACATATGCGCCATGATTTTAACACGTTCGCAGCCTTGCTGAGAGCAGTAACTGTGCCCTTTACGAGCTTCGTGGGCTTGCAGGTGAACAAAGAGGTACCTACAAATGAGAGCAAACAGAGGGATCAGAGCCACCGCGTGCTTACAGGACGGGCTGAGCAGAGGCAGGATCTGCACTTGCTAAATTGCATTATCCCTCGCATAGCCCAAAACAACTCCATCTTAGACTGGTGTAATATGGCACACTCGTTGCAAAATGGGTCCTGCAAGGGTGCAGGTCGAGCTCCCCTCTCATCCTGGCATGACACGACCTGCAGCACTTGCAGCCCGTACGCCCAAGCCGGCTGCCTTTCCAGGCAAGCATCGTGTGGGGCAGACACCCCCTCCAGCTCCAGGCACCCGGCACTGTCCCCACATATGGTGGCATCCCACCAGAGAAAAAGCAGCAGCAGTGCTCAGGCTGTTGTGCAGGAAGAGACAGGCTTGCCTGTAAGTACCAGCATCTCCCCTCCAGCTCTCTGCATTGCACTGTCTTGGCCCGCAGGCAGAGCTTACCCCTAGGCATGCATGACAAAAGCTCGAAGGCAGCCAGGTCTTCTGGCCTTTGGAGTTAATTTTTTCTTTCTAGCTATTCTAAGTATGTTTTCAATCGTGTCCATTCTGCAATTCAGGCTGAGGAAATTATATAAACAGCTCAGTTCAGCTCCAGGATCAAAAAGATGCATGAGATTTAAAGGGATTTTTCATTCTATTTCTTTTAAAACTAAATATTTGTTTCTATTTGTCTGGAAGAAGGAATGAGTAAGCTTGGTTCCTTTCCAAGGAACCAGCATGTGGGGTTAAAAAAAGAAGGGGAAACATCCCACTCATTATGAAATAAAGTCTAAAAAACAACAACAGGAAGAGAAAAAAGCCAATCCCATAACTTCTGTACTCTGAAAGGCTAAAAAGAAATCACTGCTGAATTAAACAGAGAACCAAAAGGCTGATACTGCCAGAATTAAGTTAGGTTAGACCCATCAAGCTGCATGTACCAGGTCCTGATGGCTGCTGGCAGCTAATGGCTTTTCCCCCACAGACCCACACGTGTAACCATTTTCCCCGCTATTCAGTAGTAAACAACCTGTTTACAGAATTTGGGCAACTTTTTTTTGTTTTCCAAAAAAAAGAAAAGAAGGATTAATTTGCAAATTGTTATTTCACAATTCCTATGTTGAGAGAGACCTGGCCATCAGCAAGGAGCCCGGTTAGCAGGGAAGGCATTCCGGGATTCGATTGCTCATGTGTTATGGTTAAATGAATAAACATATCTCATCTTGTTTTCAAATCTGGCATTTGTGGATTGATTCCTGAAGTAGCTACTTAGTCAGGTGAAGCATCATGGGACCAATGGTTAGACCACAAAACACTTTTTTCCTCCCTATTTTAGCTGACTGAGAAACACGGTTTCGTAATATGTTTTTTTAACCAAAGGTGTCCTAGAGTCTTACAAAGATAGTGCAAGATCTCTAGGACTCTATTCATGCCTTCAAAATAACAGATGTACTATGGCATTCTCCTTTTTTCACAAAATCTGATTTTTAGACTGTGATGATTTTAGAAATCTCTCTTCATGGGAATATGAAGAAGTTGAAACTTCCCAAACTATCTCAGTGTTGGAGCTCACTGTCATGGCCCTTTGGGGTGCAATGGATTTTAACAAATATTTACACCACACCCACACCTGCAGCAATCTGAGCAGCAGGGATGCCTCAAAGGAGCTACGTCCAGCCAAGAAATCGGCCATTTTCTGAAGAGCGATGCAAATCATTGCTCGGTGATACAGATATAGACCTACCCCAGGTACTCCAGCTATAAATCCATTTTGACCTGAAATCAGTGAAAAGACCACGCAAGATGGATGGGCCTGAATTTTAACTATGAGAAAGGGAAAGGAGGTGCTGGGGTTGGTAAGAGAAAGACCCCAAGGGTTTGCTGCTCATTCAGGGGCAATGCAGGGCTCACCCCGATGCTCTGTCGAAGTAGAAGAGCCGCTCGCCGGTCCCGTTGAGAGCGCTGGCCCGGGAAGGAGCGGCGAGGTAGTGCTTTACACTGTGCACCGTCCCTGTCCGTCGCTGGTAGATATCCGCCATCACCTGGAAAACGGCTGCCCTGGGGTAGCAGAGGGCAACATGCAGCCAGTCTCCTCTGTCAGCAAAAAGGGGAGGCAGGGGGAAAGAGAGAAAATGCACTTAAGGGCTTGAGTACAAGAGAGAAGGTCTGCAGCCAAGAGTACAGTCTTCAGGGGAAAACAAAGAAATGTCCTTTGAGGTTCCCTTCCTCCTTTAAAAAAACACAACAAATCCTCAAAGCCAAAGAAAATCAAATTTTTTTGCTTTGTCTGGAAACAACGGCTGCTTACTACGAAGGTCTGATGCAGGGACCCCGGCTGACCTCAGAGGACTTTGAGGCAGGTGCCAGGATGGCTTAAAACCAGAGATTTTCTCTTCCTTGCCCCATAAGGCTGAGGTACAACCAGCCACATACCCACTCGCGTCTCCTGAGGCAGCCAGGGCTTGTTTCAGTTCATCCAGAGCTGCTGCAGGAGAGGGAACCGGCATCCAGCAGACATTTCACCGGGGGCACGGATTCAGGAATTAGAAAGTAATCTCTGACTTGAACCAGAGCCACAGTCTAAAGAGACCTGCTTCCTCCACTTTACAGCAAAGTTTATTATTATGGTTTCCATTAAAATCTCCCTCTCCAGGGCTCTTTCTTCAATGTCAGTTTAGAATAACTAAGGGTAAAGTTAAATCATCTTTTAACTCTTGTCTACCACAATTTCAGCACACACATTTACAAAAAAATTGCCCCCGTGGCTTTCCTTTATCCTGTGAATCACATTGCCACCCTCATGGAGAGAAAAACTGGCTCCAAGCTAGAAACCTTTGTTGCAAGACTCAGAGCCAAAAGATGCAGCTACGGTGCAATTTGGGTACTGATGGGAAGGATCTTCTGCAAAAGATCCCAACACCCTTTCCTGTCTGTGGGATGCACTTGTACTGTGCAAGGCAGAAAGCCACAAGAAGTTTACGCTTGAAAAGAAGAACTGAATAGCAAGACAATTAGCTTAATTATTTTTTTTCCTTTCCACCCTCTGAAGTGGCTCAGTGTGCCACACCAAAGTGCCTGAACCACTACTGTGGTTAGGTTTCCTTATATTACCAAAACCATCCAGGCTTTAAATGTAGTCTTTTAACTACCTGGCTCCCTGGTTAAAATGTGAGAATACAAATTTGGCTTAGAGAAAGACAAATACCACTTTCATCGGCTGTCTTTCTGGGTCCTACAAAGCTCAGGAAGACAAAGTTTCTCCAAAGCCTCCCCTGAAATGACCTGCCACCCATCCCCGCCTGCAGAGCGATAAATGGGGGGGGGAACCGCTTTGATTTGGAGAAATCTGGGAATTTGCATGCCTAGACCTCTACTTTGCATTACACATGGAGAGCACAAAAGCAAAGCTATTTCAGTCTTTTTCTGGTTTTCTCGTTAAAACAAAACAAAACTATCTACAGGGTGGAAGAGGGGACAGGCTGTTCTAGAATAATAAATCAAAGCCTCACAAAGACCCATCAGCTTAAGCCAGATACTGCCCTCTAGATTTTAACCAACTCCAGCTGTGTCATAACACAGGACAGCTAGAAAACGGATATATTTTCAGATGATTTGGCCTCTGACTAGAGGAAATGAAAGAAATGCACCAGAGCCATATTTGTGGAATATTTTTAGGACAGGGTCCCAAGACATTTGGCTGTTTCATAAGGGTGATTTGCATTGCGTTAGCACATTTCATCCCCTGAAGACACTATCACAAAAAGGGCTTGTCATCTCCCTCAGATGCTGGGAACCAGCTTTGGTGCTGGGCTACACTGGCTGCCACCTCCCCAGGGAACAAGAAAGGCACTAGAAAACAAAACCGGAGGGTGAAAGAAAAAAAAAAAGCGTGAAAAAAACCACAGCTGTGACTGTCTTGAGTAGCCAGGGCATTTGGGAATATGAGTGCTAGAGTCTAGCGTACACGTGAGCAGGCTGAGTGAAACGTGGAAATAAATTATATCAAGATTGAAAAGATCGAATGAAAAGCACCTACTTTGGAGTTTGTGGAGGAAGAGATGGAAATAAGTACATTCCCACAAAAAAGGTCTTGGGAGGAGATGTGAGAAGGGAAGGTATTAGAAGTTATCCTTTATGTAAATATAGGAAAGAATAAGGCAGTTATTTTCTCTTTAATTTAGCAGTATTTTAGCAACTTCCTATTTAGTTCTTTACTTCAGTTCTGTTTCTTCAGCTTGTACAAAATCCACCGTAAACCCTCCCAAATACCTGGCTGTGTGGCTGAACTGGGCTGCACCATTTCCAGGAAAAGCAAAGCAAGAAACACCAGCACTGCTGCAGGACGGTCCGCAGGACTCTGCCTTGCAGCTGGCCGGCGGATGGGGGTTAGATACCTCTTCTCCAGCCCTTGCCAAAACCGAGGGAGAAATGCAACCTCAGGCAACAAGCAGCAATCAGGCATGGGACATCTTGGACATTGTAGTCGAAGTAAACCAGATGTGTGTGTGCCTTCCTCAGCCACTGCGCTGGCCACTGAGGACCTCCTGGCTGGGTCTCCTGTGCAGAAAGCCTTCCTCTTTTTCAGAGTGGTCAATAAACTGGTGGCTCCTGCTTTATTTCTCTGCTGAAACCCCTCAATTCTGTCTTATTTACCAGCTGCTACTCTGGGGTGAATATTTGCAGGCAGAATAAGAAAAATTTGAACCAGCCTAAATATCTTGTAGGGCATTAAGTCCTTGTTCTGCCACTCTCAGTACTGGCACATCAGCTGGGATCTTCCCAGGTGCCCCGGAGGCTTAGGGCCACATGCAGCGCTAGCAAGAAGAGAAAACACTGAATTCATAGCAGATCCCAAATTATGAATTCGGAGTAATTTCAGACCCCTGCCTGGATGCTGTGGGAACATCTGTAGCTTTAGGTGCTTTTATGCTTAAAGACCAGCACAAGCAAAGGTGAAAAAATCATTTAAAACACAAGGGGTAGAAGTCAGTCTACCGATAAACAAAATGCTGTCCAATGTAGCAATACACAGGGCTTGTTTTTTTTAACTTTCATTCTTAGGAGTTTCTTGCAAGAGAAACCAATAAAAATATTCTCAGGTGGGAAGTCTGACTTTGGAATTAGCTGTCAGTTTAAGTGAAAGTCATATTAACATGTGTAGGAAATGAGCTATTTAAGATATTTTCACCCCAAAACTAAGTAACTGTGTCCACAATCTTTTCTAGTGATAAAGTTGAGTTCATTTTATTAGTAAGGAACATTCTTTCTTTTTTTGATTCTTGTTCTTAATCAGGCCAACATTTTCCTATCTGTTTTTACCAAAAAAAAAAAAAAAGGCATTTGAAGGAGAAAATCTAAATATGCACTAGCAAAAAGTCAGTGTTTAGTGGGTCCTAACAGTTTCAAACACCACTCGGAAAATTTTTGAGAGTCTGCCGACACCAGCATGTATAAAACCTGACACTTCTGCCCCTCTGTTACTGTCATTCAACAATCCCCACAGTGCATTTCATGCATTTTTATGAATGTATTTAGCCTGTTTATTTCCTTTTGGAAATGGCTGGATGAAACAAACCCAAGAAGCCTTTCTTTTTTCACCGGGATATTGGCATTTGCAGTTCTGGCTCATTCAGGTGAAGCAAAAACATCAGACAAAGTGTTAAAAAAGTATTCTTATGTTTTGGCAATGAGCAGGCTTCCTGGGATAAGCAATAGCAAAAAAGGACAAGGGAAAGGCAAAAAACACAAGCAAGAGGTTTCCTGTTCTTGGACATGTGGTAGATAGAGATCTGCACGTACACACATACATACCTCATTTACAACCCCCAGAACACCCCCCAGTTCAACCCCAAACTCCCAAAGGCAAAGCCACTCAGAGAAACGTGATCAAGCAGGCGAAGGAGGGGAGACTTTTGCGAGTGGTGGGATGTAAAGTGAGTCATGTAACTTGGAGATGAGGTTTGGCTGGTGTAAACATGGAAAGAGTGCATGTCTGGGACTCTCACTGCCTGGGACAGGACAAATAACACTTGTTCAATATCGTGAACGTGCCCCTTGACTACATCGGATGGAGTATCAGTCCTGGGCAAATGGGTATGATCTAGTGCTGGGGTTGCTGGTTATGCTGGATGTCAATCCCGGCTGTATTTTAGCAAAGGGAATCTCTAAACTGATGAATATTATTCTAGAAAACAGTCCCACCATGTTTATTGACATGGTGTGTCACGTAGCTGATGACCATGGAAGTGCACAGTCCAAATCCTGATCTCACTGATGAAAATCTGGGGTAAGCTAATGAGGGAATGCCATAGAGTACAACTAAAAATTACTTATTTTTTCCTTGGGCTCGAAAAAACAAGAGACTTCCATCCAGTGAGTCAGTCTCCCCCAACTGTTATTACTCCTGTTTAAAAACAACCCCTCTGACATTTTGGTCAACATCTACGTGAGCTGAACTTTCAAAGGGAGTGAGACAACTGGGAATTTTGAACTTTCCTGTTCATAACATGGGAACCAAGCAGAAATCGCCACATGCTGCTTTGGTAAGTTTGTCTCTCACAGGCTGAATTTTGAACTTTAAAAGACAAAAAAGCAAAGCCACCATTCAGCCTCCAACCCATCCCAAGAACAAATCACAGGAGGTCAATGCTCCTTGCCCTCAATCAGGATACAGCTGTTTTTTGTCTCCAAAAATGTCTCCCAAGCTCACACCAATCTGCCCAGCACCAGGCTGAATCTACTCTGGCACAAAACCTGCTTTCAGGACAAGCCACCTCCTCTTCAGCCAGCACCACTGGTGGGGAAAATGCAGTGAGAAATACCCACACACCTCAAAGGTGCTGAGAAGAGTGGAGAAAGGACTGCAAAGGAACCTGGCCACATCCTTACCACTTTCTCCCAGTTCAAGCTCTTTTCCTTGAACACACATTTCCCACCAGCTCCCTGCAGCTGTCGCTCGCTCCTTCTCTTTTTCTAGATATCATTTTAACTTTCTGCCTTCAGCTCAAGTCCATTAAACACATCCAAAACCCCCACGATGACAAACACGGCTACTGGGCAAACATCCAGCAATTTTTTTCAGGACCTTGTTATTAAGGATAGACTCTTCTGGAAGACAGCTTGCTGTGGGGATAGTAACAAGTTAGGTATGTGTTTAGCTAACTAGAGTTGTGTGTATTGGGATTTAAATGCCTTTCCTAAATGTTGCTGTTTAGGAAATGACATTAAAAATTCAAAAGCACAGGCCATCTCTTAATATAAAGTAAAATTTTTGGTTTTACCCATGTGCCTCCTTAGGCAAAAAGAATGATTTTTGCTTTCGTGAAGCTCAACAAATTATAGAAGGGATCATGCCCTGAGGTACACTTCTGCTGATACTCATGAAACAGGGTCTGACTCAGCCAGTATTTGGCTCACAGACAATTGTATTCAAGCAGAAATAAGAACTTCCTGCATTTAAATACAGTACATCATCTTATCATCTTTTTTCCCACCCTACACGCTTTCATGGAGGAATCGCATCCCAATTCAATTTGTATCTTTTTTAGTGCATTCCCAAGTACTCTATTGCTGACTGTTGTGTATTTTGTATTTTTCTGCTGCTGTGCCTCAAGATGCATGTCAGGTCAGGAGAGGCTGGTGGCTCTGAGGAGCCCCAAGCCCCCCTCCATGGGCCAGGAGAAGGGTGAAAGCAAGGAAAAACCTTCAGGTTTCACGTGCCAGGCTTCAAAGTGACAAGCAGCCTGGATTGCCACAGCCATCTGGGGAAAATCTGATGCTCAGATTGCTCTAATTCATGCTGTAAAATGATCAGCTCAGGAAGGACGTCTCTCCTCAGTCACCTTGTTAATCCCGGCCGCTGCCACCGGACCAGCTGCAAGCACAAGCCATGGAGGACAGAGAGCAGCAAGGGATGTAGGCGGGGAGGCAAAGACAGGGCTTTAGGATCACTCGAACATGAGGATGTCAGCACCCGCTTTGGCCCAGCTGTACTGAAACAGTGCAATCTGCGACCTGGTGTTCTGGCAAATGTTTTAGCTTCTTTCCAATTTTTAAAAGAAGTACCTTGTGGCTTTCATCCATGGGTTGACCTGTGGGCAATTTAAGGGATTTAAATAGACAGAAGGGAATGCAAATATATCTGCTGACTTCTGTGTTGTGTGGATGATTAACTCTGAATTACAGATGTTATCAGGAGGGGCAGGCTATGAAACCCAAGTAGCACTTTACTTATTATTATTGGAAATAGTGCTGGTGTTACTTGTATTGCATCCAGATCTGGGGGATTGAGGTCAGAACTCAAGTACATACAAGAACAAGCAGTCACAGCCTTGAACTGTTAGCTCCACTTTGAAATACTAATTTTGCCTTCCTGTGCATTTATCAATCTTGGAAGCAAGAGGAAAAGCTCATTAAGAACTAATCTGAAAAAGAAACAATTTCGGAAATATCCATAAACTGGGCAAGTCTGCAACAAGCACATTCTAGCCTTGTCTTGTTATCTTTCTTTTCCTCCAGACCTTATCACCGCTAAGGAATTTAATCGCAGAAATGACAAGTAGTCGAAAGTATGAATCAGACTGGCACTGAATAAGAAGCCGTAGGAAAAACACCTACCTACACAACCCTGACAAATACAAATATAACAAGTCCCCCAGAGTCTCAGTGCAGAAATGGGCTGGATAAGTTTGCTTGCAGTGAAATCTCCACCTTTGCAACCTTTCCAGGTTGCAGCATCCTGGAGGCTTCATATCACCCAGCGTCCAAAGGCTCCACTTTTTTTTAATAAAGAATTTAGACACGAGCTCATTCCAGGCTCTTGAATTTTCAGATAATTAAGATTATTCACTAGTGAATATGAAAACAAGCCCTAGTGCAAAACTCCAGCCTAGCAAATACAGGAGTTGAGCAGTGCACCTGTGCCCATCCCTGCACAAACACCGCAGCAGGGGAAAGGCTAGACACGTGCCCAAGCACACACACAGACATCTGCCCTTTTGCTTGCTGTTGACAAGAAATTTGGCCCTCCCTGCCAACTTTTTTTTTTTTTTTTGAAAGGCTCTCATAAGGATCCAACTCCTGCAGCAAGGCACCAAAGAACATCAATATTATGAGCCTCACTGTACCCCTCCAGGTGAAGCTAAGAGGGTGCCAATGAAGAGAGCCTGGGGGATGCTGCCCGGCACTGTCCTTGGAGCCAGCATCTGTCAAGAGAGGTGCACTACAAAGGAAAGCCCCTGCTAGCAGGACTGGCAATCTACCCACAAAAAATACCTTCTTTATACTATTAGCTGCTCACACTTCCCTGAATTCTTTCTGTCGAACCATAGCGGAGAGCCCTAATAAGGGAAAACCCTTCCCTCTGAGCCTTAACAGAGCGAGTATAGAGATATTTGCCTGTGCTCATTAAAAATGAGGAATGTTTAATCTAATTGCCACTGCCGTTCAGGCTGCTTCAACAACACAACTTATTACACTATACTTCAGATATGTGCTTTGAGGAGATTTAATTCTTATCTCTAGATGTGCTGATAGCACAAAGAAGCCTGGCTGATTTACTGAACAGCACTGTGCCTTTGATAATAGTATTTGCCTTAGCTTCTTCTGTGATTAGAAAATTTGCACAGGCACAAAGCCTAGGCCATTAAATTGAAGGACTTCACTTCTGAATTTGCTTACTGTATGAAGTGCCAATCTTTGTACTGTCTTCCAGCACCTGAAAGGAGGCTCTTACTCACAACTAAATAAAGTTTTCCATTCTCTTCTCCTGGCTTACCAGCCTCTCCCCCATCTTCTAACAAGCTTGATACTCTCTGCGGGCCTTTGTGCTTCAGGATAGTAGTTTTGTGGAAAGCCCTTAACTCAGTCTTACAGATAATTCTCATACTTCTGTGAAGCAGAAAAAAAAGAACCCAAGAAAACATATAAACAGCTCTGAAGGGGTGGAAACCGCTCCAACAAAGAGATGAAGCCCATGGAGAAGGGGTCTGGGTCTCCGTTCATGAAGGTTTTGCACACGCTTTATGCCCAATGAGAGCAATCCTCAGCAGATCTAGACTGGCTCTAGAGCACACTTCATTCCTGGTCATTACAATTCCGGCTGACGCTCTCCTTCTGTTCACTTGCCAAAACATTCAGAAGTTACTTGTCCTGAATTACCTCCTTCCAGAAGCATCAATACCCAGCCACCTTCTCATCCTTACAGGGAAACTCCCAGCCATTAAACAGACAACCCTACATATAGCTTAAAAAGGCACTTCTTCTGAGACAGCTATGCTCCCCAGCACCCTGAAAACACAGCCTGCGGGTCTGGTCCATGGCTTTTTATTTGCCCATCAGTCAACTAGTGACACAGCTACCCTGACAAATGCGAACAAGTACATCTCTTACGGGAAGGGAAGTTGGCGTGCATTAAACAGCTCATTTGCACCACGTAGCCACGGATGGCAGGACGTGGAGACACAGCAATTTTGTCTGGTTTAGCTAAGTATTTTGATGGAAGTGAAGAAACTGAAGAATTACTCTAAACATGGTTTGAATCAGTGTGAGGAAGACACAAGTACTGCAGCAACCCTTCAGGTGCCCATGATAGAAGGAAAAAGATCTGCTCGGTTACTGTGCCCGAACTGGTGTCCTCCTCCACGGAGTAAACCCATCTGAGTGGTGCCTCTGAACTCACTGGACAAGATTCACAGCTCGCAGAAAGCAGTGCTGCCAATTTCAGCTGAGTCATGTGAATTCATCCCAACCAGCTCCTGCCCACCCCAGGAATCTGGACATTCCAGTCTTTTAATAGACGACTGGACTGGCCTGACTTCTGTTGGGTCTTTCTGCAGTGCTTCAGAGGCAGGGAAAGTGTTAATCGTGCAAGCATTCAACATCAGTGCTGTGCCTGACCTCCACAGAAATCCAAATCGTGGTACACATCTCCCTGTCAAATTCCTTATTTCCCCTCTGACCTTCCTTTAGCCAATGTAGAGCAAATCACTCCAGAAGCATGAGGGCTGTCTAGCTGCAAAGGCAGCATCCCAGATATATCTATCCATCATTTTACAATGACAAGACTAAAAATAGTTTAATTCTTCACTCAGGCTATGTCTGAAATTATTAATCCTAGAATATTGCTATTGAAGTTTATCAGACATTTTTTGGTATGCATTACATATTCTGCACAGATGTTACTTTGTTAAGAGCTCATTCTTTTTGGCAGATTATTCAGTATTTTGGATTAAAAAAGAACAAACAAAACATAAAGCCACTTGAGACAGGTAAAAGTCTTCCCTGATTTTCTAACTCTGATTACTCTGGCCTCCACAATAGGAGATTTCTTCCATTCCAGAAATGATTGGAATACAATGTTCAGTAAAGGTCATACATGGAACTGCTTAGGCAGGCACTTGTTTTCCTTCAAAGTCTTAAATCCTCTTTTTCACCTCAATTTCATTACCCTTCCACAGGCATCTCATTTCTCCATGTTTTTGCATGTGGTTTGGGCATTTCACTATTGCCATTGCATCAGCCTTAAGTCTCGCATTAGTTAGCATCCAGCATACTTGAGGTGTACACAGAGCAGCCACACATTTAATTCCCGATTATTTCTTAGCAAGATGCTCTAAATGAAATTAAGTAAAGTTGTGGTTTTCCATTGTTACAGTATATTTCTTGTTTATAGTTCTTCAAAACACATACCTTGCCAACTGTTTCTGGATCAGAAAACTCCACAAACCTTTGCCCTCTTCACATAACTGGTTTCACACAAGACAAAGAGAACCGCAACCACATTGTGGTTTTCAATAGTAAAATGTAGTTAAGCTGCTGCTTGAACAAGAGCTAAACTTCCAGGCTGAGTTTTACCAAAGACCCCGTGCTGCCTTCAAATTCGAATCTGTACTTGAAGATCATGGGCCAAAGCCTTGGCAAGTATTCATCGGCACAGTGACAGAATAACCACCAGTTACCCTGCAGAAGACTTAGTTCTGCAATTGCAAGGAAATAGCTAATCATTTTAAGACAGATAATAATTGCAATGTTCAGCTAATCCGTGGGTGACTAATGGGTTTTCCTCTTCCTTAAAGTGCACAAAGATATATTAATACAGAAAACAGTGATTTAATTCTAATAACTCCTCCATGACAGGAGTGTCCAAACAGTGATCCTCCAGTGACTCGGTCATAGCCCTACAGCTACTACATCTTTAACTCAAGAGGACCAGGTATATGTCACTCACTATAATGGGCATGTATACAGAGGAAACATTGCCCTTCTCAGCTACATTCCCATGGGGCTTCATCATGGGAACTAAGGACAGTATTTTTTCCCAAATTTCTTCAGCTCCAAAGTTCAGAGGAACCAAACAGATCTCAAGCTTTTGCCTAAACTATCCTAAGATAAAACCACAGCAGTGACACTCTGCTGGAGGAGCAGCAGATGGGTGTGGGGTTTGGTGGATAATACTGGATGGACTTGGGAACTTGCCAGATTTACCAGCAGTACATGCTGCTTCACGTCCTTGGCGCCTCTGACTTCTTTCGTGTCAGCTATCTAAAACCTGCTTTGCAAATCTGAGCCTGTGTGTGGCTGGGTTTTGTGTAATCATGGAAGATTTCATTTGCATACTTCTGTCCTTTTATTGCATTGTGTTTTTATCAATAACTGAGGAGTCACATAAACTGCAGAACTCAAGGTGTTGGCCAGTTTTTTTGTGGTGCTCATCTCTTGCAGCATCTCATCTGTGCAAACCATGGCACTGTCTGTCACTGCTAAGCTGACTGGACTGCAGGACTCCTTCTGAACAGTTGTACCAGTGCAAAGCACAAGTCATTTCACAAAAGTAAGAAACGGTACTAAAAACCATAAATGAAATTATGCAAAATGAAACATAATGCAAGAGAAAAAAGTAGTATCTAAAATGGATATACCCTGCTTTTATATAATGCTAGAAGAAAACATGGGAAATAAATACAGCACAGCCTACAATTTTGCTGTACTGAGTCCTAACGTTTTAAAACTTTCTGTAAAAAGAAACAGTGATTGCAGTGCTGTTTGGATTACAGAAGATGCAAAGCTCTGTGCACATTCTGATGTATTTCTGCACTTTATATATATGGGAGATAAATTATGTGTGCAGCAACTAGTACAAACAAACGAGCAAGAGCCAGAGCTCTTCTGGAGGGATTTCAGGGACAGCAGGCCAGGACTTACTTGGATACTGTTTCAAAACTTTCTGGAAAGAGAAACCTCTCTGCACATCAAAAAAGCTGGAATAAAGTGAAAGCAGAGGCATCTCTTTGCATCTGTAAGTGCCAGCCATTAACACCTTGCTTCCACACTCTCAGAACTTGCTGAGACATTTGAAAGGTCACTTGTGAATAACCTGGGAAATTTTTAAAGCTCCAGGCCTTCTGGAAACAGAACATTTTCTAACAACATAGGGCAGTACCTGTTGAAGTTGATCGGGTACAGGATAATATCCTCAGGTGCTCTGCCATCCCACTGGATGATATAAGCTTGCTCGAGCATGACGACAGGCTGGTACTGCTGGTATGGTGCTCCTCTGTTCACGCCTTGCAACCGCAAGGGATGGGAATGGTATGTTGCTCTGGCAATGGATAAGGTCAGATTCTCGGGGCGTCTGGCCTGAATATAAAGCTGAGGGTGAAAGGAAAATGACAAACATATCCATTAAACCAGCCAGGCGCAGCCGTAACATGTGCATTTGATCATCGTTGCCTGTAAATGGTTTTTGCCAATGAAGAGCTCAGAACATTTGGAAAGTCACTGAAACATTTCCAGTTCAAATAAAAAGGTAAAACAGAAATAGCATCTGCAGCCATTCATGGGGACACCATGAAGTGAGATATGAATTGTACAGTGCCATAAAAATGTTCACTATTCAAAGTCTTAAGGGAGAAGGGTAATCAAGGAAATACTGCAAAGTAACTCTTTTTTATGAATTCAAATAATTGCACTTTAAAAACAGGCTTATTCCATTGAAAATACAGAAAACTCTTAAGTTATTTCAATGGGCTTTGGATTAGGTCCAGTTATGTAATGGAATCCACATCTTTACTCTCAAGTAGCAGACTAGGCTGAAATTTTGGGGGCTAAAACTTGATGGCCTGACTACACAACCTTATAGACTAAATACCACGTTCCACAGGCTTCAACAGAGAGCTCTTCTGTGCAGGGACCGACAGATCAACAGATGCCCTTCACCTGTAGTTCAAATCTACAGACCAATTACAAAACTACACTCTGGTTGTATGCTTTTTCTGCCCTGCCATTACCCAAATGAAGGCCGATGCAAGTGGCAAACATTAGTTTTAAGGCTGAATGCATGATGTTCCCCTGCTTCTCCCCATGTGAAATTCTGGTGCAGAAAGAGGATGCACAGCTAGTCATACAAATCCGTCTCAGCACGCAGGGTTGTAGCAGACGGCTTGTCACATTCCCTGAAGGGTTTCAAATGCACCGAGGACAGGTGAGGACACCTATAATCCTGCTTCCTTCACTCTCCTACAGTGTAGAATAGCGCTCTTTGCATCAAGGACTTAAAACATCCAACATAAAAATCCATGTTAACTCAGAAATGTCTAAGCTTCTACATGAACATCCATCCAGGAAAATTATTTTTAAACTCAATTTCTGCCTTTGAAGTAGATCAAAATGGAGGCAGTAGTCTCTTAACAGATTTTAATACTGCAGGCAAGGATACAAGCACAGCCAAGTCTAGCAGAGAGGGAGAGACTCCATCTATCAGGATATCCACCTTTTCATGCAGGGCTATGAGACCTTGGCCCCTCACATGTCCGTATCTGCTTCTCTTCCTCTAGTCTACACAGATTGAAAGCTCTGCAAAACCAGACTGTCTCTCACTGGCTTATACATGGGCTCATTATAGCTGGGGTTTCTAGCCAGTTCAGCTCCCAGTTCCAGTTTCATGCTCAGAAGGACTCTGGGCTTGCACCTGCTCCTAATGTTGATTTTGAGCTCCTCAGGACTTCCAAAAGACAGGCCATTTCTGCTTACCCCTCATCTCACCCCTGAATTCAGCAGCCTCATGCTGAATGCTCAAGTTAAAAATCTGGGTCTCATATCAAAGAAATAATCAAAAAGTGGTTTGTAAATATTTCTTGGATATTCAGTCCATTTCTCCTTTCACGCCATAGCACTTTAATGATGAGAACCTATCGTGAGTGGTATCTGCAGACCCCTGAAGATTAAAGTGGATCCCAGAATTGCATTAAACAGAAATTCTTCCTGACGGCTGAAACTATTGATCAAGTAATTCACTCCAAACAATCTCTGAGCAGCAGCCCATTTGTTCATTCTTGATGGATCAAGGAAGAATAAATTATTTTTACAGCCTGATAATAGACCTTTTTTATCTATGAAACCAACGAGGAAAACCTATTTTCCCTTCACATTCAAACCATGATTGGAAAGTCAGTAACATGCAAGGCAATGAACCACATTTAAATCTCATTTGTCCCCAGCCGGATGGGGAAGTGCTGAGGTCAGAGCAGGTGATCTGTAAGGTACCTTCAGACCTGAAATTCTGTCAGTGTATTAATTGTTCTCAATCAAAACAGCATTTTCTGACAAAGAACAGTTGGAGTGAACTCCGACACTGCAAAATAATAGCCTACTTGTGTCTTTCTGGATAAAAGGCAAGAGTTTCTGTACTGTCACTGCAAACTTGGACATTATGTCCTTCTAGTATGTCTCTCCAGCAAGCACAGAATGTTAAGGTGGTAGCTGCTGTGCATTTACTGGAAAATTAAATGCACCAATGATAAAATAAGCCAAGAAAGGAAGGAAATACATTCAATGAGCCTCAAAAGTTCCTAAATTACAGAGTACCAAGAGCAAAAGATTCCTATATACTTTAAAGTATTTGTGTAAAAAGAAAAAAAGAGAGTGAGTGCTATGCATGGCCTAAGCTTGTCACTAGAACGATTGTTAATGAGTTCAAGTAAGTGCTGGAAGAGTTTGCAATATGCTTCACTAAGATGATGAGGAAAGCATGTCAGAGATTTGTTGGTAACATTTTCCTCCAAGTGCCTAGGGACCAAGTCACAGGCCTGACATTAAGGATAATGGTGACAGCTGTTTCGAGAATGAAAGAGTAATACAAGAACAAGGAAAAATGTCACTTCTGTGTTGATAGAAATATTTGTAAACTGACTTTGCCTCCTGCAATGACCAATAGTGGCCACTGAGTGAATGCCTTCCAGAACTGCAAGCCACCAAGGACGTGCTTTTCAGTCCCACAGAAATACAGCAGTATATCTGGTGGATCTTGCAAAATGTTTGTCACTAAAGGAGGTCACAGTAGGTAAATGCTCTGATCAAGTAATCTAGATCCTACATGAAGAGACTCTTTTGCCCAGGTGGAGCATCATTAAGTCAACAGAACTCTGATTGGGAGCAGGGACTAGCTGAGATGTTTCCTGCAGCAACTGGGCTCAGCTCTGGAACGACAGCCCTGGTGGCTTGGTCCTTCCTGAACACGCCAAGCTGCACAGAAAGCAGCACCCCACATTTTCTCATTCATCCCTTTCTCTGGGCCTCCCCCCTCATTTGAGGGAACAAGGGACAAGCGGGGAAACAAATCCCTGTCCGTGAAACCCCTGACCTCCCTTCTGCAATGCTAACTCATGTCAGTCCTAGTACTTGGGTTTTGTTACCTTTTCAGGGCTGCAAAAGAGACCAACAGATTACTTTAGAAAAATCCCAGAAGAGTCATCCACCAAAAGGCTGCTTTTAATTCCCAATGAGGTGAATGAAGTAAAAAGAACCCTTTGAGCTCCACTGGCCCCAGGTAGGTGAAACATCAGCCACTGTCCCAGCATAGTGCTCTTGGGATGTCACAGCGTGGCCTCTTTCTTCCTCAGCCTTTACTCACTGGAACTGAACTTTTCTTCCTTGTATCTACCTTTGCAGGGGCAAAACACTTGCCAATGGGAGCAAAAAGGAGACTAACAAGAGAATTTTTTTCTAGAATGAAAAATTCATCTTCCTTAGCAACACCTCCGTAATTTTTGGTTCGCTCTATCGAAATATTTAAGAGAAGAAAGTGGGTCATAAAGATACTTTAAAATATGAGAAGTGGTGACAGCTTAATGTAGTAGGAGAAGAAGCGCTAGTTAAAATGTTATAAAATGCAAGCCTTCTACTTGCCTGGATGGTTTAATGGACATAGTTGTCATTTTAGCTGCTTAACACTTCATGCTAAAAAGATGTGTCAGATTTCCCTGTGCTTACATGGCAATTTTCCCAAGTAGATTGTGAAACTGAGAAGATAAGTTCTTTTACAATTCATGGGGGTCTGCTATTCAAGTGGATAACGAGTATGAAGATAAGCAACATGCAAAATATTGGAACAGAAAATCTTGGTTTCTGAGAAAAGGTTTGCTTGCTTTCTAGTTTTTTTAACATTGCTTTTGTCCTGCTGTGCTGTCAGCTACCAAGCTGGGGCAAAATAGCTTAAAAATGAGAAGCTCAAAAAATACCTTCTCCCCTTCTGGTTGACTGTTCAAAAAAGGTTGATTTGCGAGGGCAAAACATTTCTCTATGAAATTTCTAAGTGAAGACTTTAAAATTCTTTCGGAAATAAAAACCATGTATCTTTCTTCCTCTAAGACAAGCTAGGACATGCTAGGATGTCACTGACATCAGCAAAACTACTTTGATTTTTCACTGGTGTACATCAGAGATCAAAATTGGACCTCTTTGTCCAAATACAGACACCATTAGCTGAAAAATATCTGCAGGCTTTTCCTTTTTCCCCAGTCTGTGAGGTACTGACAATCCTAGAGCATTGCAGATGCCCTGGGATTGTACAGGTTTGCCTGTGGTTAGAAAAGCACCATTTGTTACCTACTGCATCTCTTGCTTGCTTTACATTTAGAAGCATCAGTACCAAAACCAGCTACACAGGTACTGAGTACACAATACCAGCTGAAGGCATATAACCTGGAGATGCAGGATCAGTTCAATTACAAACATTCACTGTAAGAACAGAGTTAACAGAATTGGAATAATTTCTATTTCAGCTGCCTGCAGTAAGGAGTGACTAAGTGAACTGGTGAAAAATCAACAGCATTTCTGGAAGTGTTTTATAATAGCAAGGCATCAATTTTTTGTTAATTCAAAATTGACACTAATTTAGCTATGTGGCAGTCTTTTATGACTGTCTAACACCTTTTTAAGCTTATAAAAGATAATAGCATGTACTGCCAAAACCTCTGCTTATTTTAATAAAGACTAATAGCAAAAAAGAGAAGTTTCACAGCCTCTCCTGATGAGTCTGCAAGGAAGCAGTAAATGCACAGCTTCAACTGCCCAGTGGGAGCCAAGGCACTTGTCTTACAATTTATATAAAAATCAGGAATGGTTTAGGAATCTCATTTACATTTTAACAAGTAGTGCAGGTGTAGAGGAGTCTCCAGTTCAGTGCCATTGAAAATCTCACCCACCTACATGGAGAGAACTATGGGATGAGCCTCTCCCTACATTTTTCTTCTATTACTGGCCTTTGCAACAGCTGAAAGTCAGGTTGACGGGGCACCGAGGACCTCAGTGTCCTGATGACGGAGTCCAAGTGACTCACAGAGATTGCCAGAAGATATGGCGCTGCCAACTCTTGTGATTTCCCCATGAGTCTCCCTCTATTTAGTGTTCTTCCTCAAAGCCTCACTTTATTTACATTAGAACGTGAGAGTTTTGGCTGTCGTTAAAAAGGGGTTGGTCTTGTTTGGACAACACTAACGTTACATGCTCCAGAATCAAAAGGGGAGGACAAAAAGACCTGATAGTTTTTGCTTGTGTAAATTTCATGATTTTAAGCTGGTCCCAGAACCCTTCTTTGGTGGTGAAAGGCAACATTGGAGCCAAAGCTGAGGCATTTCTTAGTGCTCCCTACTGAAGGAAGGTCTTGGACACCATGTGGGGAAAGTGGCATGACGCTTCTTGGAGACAGTGAGGAGGAAGGGCCATGAACCAACCGTAGGAAAGTGGGAATGTCAACCTGAGCTGGCAGATTAAAACACCCTCAGGAAAGTCTGTCCCCAGGATTTTGTGGAGCTAGAAATCTGCCAGAGGAATCGGTTTTGCCCAAGCACTTCCTTTCCTAGGCAAGTTACATCTAGGAGAAGAAGAGCATGAAAAGTGAATGAAAGAAACCAAGCAGAAAGGAATTAACTGAACTCTAGGCACTTTGCTTGGAAAGGATTTGCTTGCAATGTTAGTTGAAAGACTTGGATCTCATTTTTCCATGCCAAGTAGCCCATCCCTAGGCTGACTGTCTTGGGCTCAGTTCAGCAGTAACATAGGAGTCACTATTTCCTTGAACTGAAAGGACATTTTCACCTGCTTGCGCTGAGGAAGAATAAAAGTTCTTGACTACCAGAGCTACATGAGAAGGAAAAAGAAAACAGATTTTGTAATAGAGTTGCTAAGATCAAAGCAAACCATCTTTCTCCATAGTTGGATTCACTCTTTTAAGCTTTTGATTTGCAGTATGACACTCAGAATTTAACACACAAACAAATCATCGGTTAGTGAAGGTGCAGAGAATCAGGGTTAAGCTGAAATACTCCAACAATCATACCCTCCAAATTAAACCAAATCCTGCTGCACGGGACCAGTTTCTTCTATCCTGCACATACATATATTTCCCTACCCAAAACCCATAAAGTGAAGCTTTTAATATGAACTTTACTCATCCTGCTGGATGCCGATTAGTTGAAAAACGCTGGTAAGGAACAGATCCCAGAGAAGCAAATGTTTATGCTTGCCCAAACCTAGCCAAGGAAATTTTCTATGGTGGAAAAACTGCCTCACCATGTGGAGTGCCATAACCGGGAGGGTATTAATAGAAATAAAAATATAAATGCCTACTTGTTTACAATTCTGAATTTAACCGTTACGTTGCCAGAGCAGAGAGGGTCATTTCTCTAGAGACACAGAGCAAAACTAAGTGCCAAGGACAAAATCCTAATTCAATGGGAGTGTTTCATAGGAGCCCAATCCTGTTTCTGCCTAGTCAATAGCAAACCAGGAGTCATAAGTCCAGTGTGTAGACACTTAAATAGCAACTCCTGCTCTCTGCTGTGCAACTAAAGCAAATGCATATACATTTTTTTAGCTTAAGGAGACATGAATAATCTGTATTTGACTGTGCACATGTTATGTAGGCATAGAGGTCTCAAAGATAATTGCATTCCCAAAAGTTTAATGCAGAAAGTTCCTTGGAGAAAGGGGAGCAGAGTGCTGTGTCTGACTACCTGAAGTGCAAGCCCACACATTACTACACATCAGAGAAGCCACAGAGAATGTACCTTCAGAAATCTCCCAGTGTGGAAAATCCACGAGTCCAGGTTTGAAACTCATTCTGAGGTGCAACTGTAGGAAATCAGGCTCTGCTAATCCCCACGCTCACAAAACTGCGTGTTGAAAAGGGAAACCTGAGAGCCTGCTCCACTTGAGGCAATTTTAACACTGCCCAGTGTAGAGTTCAGGTAGAGTTTCATCCTGTGCAGCACCTGCTGATGTCTGGGCAATGTCTACTGACTCCCAATGTGGCAAGAGTTTGTAGCATGCTCCCAAGCACACAGAAGACTCTTAATAAATAAACAAATAAATAACACCTGCTGTATCTCATGAACTCTGATCTTAAGATCACTTCATAATCCATTCTTGCCTTTCATATCCAGCGGTGCACCCCACTGCAGTCTTTATTTGACAGTGCAGGGCTCTTCTCAAGGGTCAGAAGAACATAATGGTCCTTCCAAAAGCCACATCTTGCATGAGAGCTCCCAGTACCCACTCTCCAACCTCAAACCACATGGTGCTGTGTGCGCCCACCACACATAGTCTTAATCTTTGGCTTGTTCAACACAAGGAGAGAGGAGATCTGGCAAGATTTCCAAGTAACTGGAGTTTTAAAACAGGCCTAGATACCTCTTTGGAGAATACATTAATATCCTTCAGAGTGGAAGAGCAAGGAGAGCCATCTGTGATCTCTTACAGGTGACTGTGAAAGCTGTGGTAAGTCATATTTACAGTATGTTCTATCCCCACACAAAGGTCTTGTTGAAATTTGAGCAACATACAATGTACCACAACCTGATTTTGAGGTCACCTTTTCCCTCCGTTTACCATTCTCCTCTTTCTTTCTTCCCTTGCTGAAAGGTTACCTGGGATTTGCAGCCCTTTCTACCAAGGTGTTGACATCTCAGTTCAAGTCTCTAACTAACTCAAGTGTGCTGAAGAAAACTGCTGTGAAGGTTTGACCAACCTGACCTAAGACTGACCATCTCTCAGCTGTGATTTCTGGATCTGAAATAAGTGTGAGTTTGTGTCTCAACCACCCATTTCACCATCCTGAACACAGTGGGGTCTATCAGAGAAGTAACATCTGCCATTACTGAAACTTGATTCACCAGACTTATCCACTAGAGCCCCATGATAGGGTGGACAAATGCCTGGAAGCAAGAACTAGAAAACACCAAAATTTCCCCCAACTCAGTTTCAACTTGCAGCTTCTTGTGGGCAACGGGAAGAGAGAGGGCTCCTTACAGCCATGGGTTGCAAGCAGTGACACAACAGGAGCTTTACTGAGTCCTTGGAATTAGGCAGATAACACTGAGAGGAGTACAATTATACCCAATGTTTTATTCACCTTTTATCTTATGGAGTGTTGAGTAGGCTTCACTCCATCACCCCTCAGCAGACTACCAGAGGACACCCACCCAACATGCCCAGGGACGTTGCCTGCAGCAGCCCCGTGTTACCTGTGCAAATTTCCCGGTACACATCACCCCGTTCCAGCGTGGGACAGTGAGGCACCCGGGGTGACGCAGCAAGTAGTTGTCCGCTCTGCCTATGAAAGTGTCCGGATACCCTGTCACCGAGCCGTCCAGATCATGGAAGACAGACATTTTGTCACCGTCATTATCATTGTTTCCAAACCACTGGCCCGATCTGCCAAAAAACACTTTCAGTCCAACCTAGCAGGAGAAAATAAGAGGAAAAATTACTGGTTAGCTCTAAGTAAGGAGCTTGGGTTTGCAGTGTTTTAACAGCCAAAACAGTGATACAGCTAGAACTAGAAAGCTCCATTGTCTGAGTAAAGTTTTGTTTTGCCTCGTCTATTTAGAAAAATTTCCATCCGTATTGGTTTTCGCCCTCATTTCTTAATCCCAGGAGATATTTTCACAAAAATTAGACTTTTGGTTCTTTGAAATGCACCCACACAACCATGTATTCCTTGAAATCACACAGCAATAAATTGTGTGGTGGCAAAGGAAAGAGGATGATTCAACGGGTAGAGAAGTACTAGAAGTGTATGAAATTTACTGAGGAATATCACAGCTGATCAAAGAAATAAAAATTACTAGATATTTGGTGAACTCTCTCACATATTTTCAATGGCTGTTCTAAGTGGTTCTGTGAGTGCCATTTTTTTCTAATTGTTCCTCCTAAAACCTTTATAAAACTCATACAAGTGGCAGCAATTCTCAGAATTGGCTCTTGTGCACATTCTAATATAACCCCTGGAGAATTTTGTTTAGGAAAGAGAAATAACAGGAAGCAGCATTATCCTCACTATCCATAGCTCTCTTTTCAAGATTTTTCAGTAGCTGAGTAAATGATTCTGTCCTGATATGAAAATCCAGCAAAACAAGGAAACTGCAGATGTTCAGGGAAAAAACATGGAATATTTTAATGTCTGCAGAGAAAATTATTAGATTGTGTGATGATTAAGTTCTGAAGTAATCAAGAAAATACTTACTCCAGGTCAAGCACTCTAAATGAATCTGCAGCAATGTGTATAAAAGCAGACGGCATAAATAGCAACTAGATCACACTGGCCCAAAGGACTGTAATTTGTTCCATTTAGCCCAACTAATTTTAATTGGACTGTGCACATGTGTAAGAATTAGGGTCAGCAGGATTAGGCTGCAAGTTTACTAAGGGCTTTAAAGGCTTTATTTTAACAATAATAAACAGAACAGCTTAGGAGAATAGGAGGGTCATTGTGATTCTGAATTAGATGGAAAGTCCCATTGGCTTAAAAAGAATGACCACTGCAGCAAGAACTCCTTGCAGAATGAAAGTCTTTATTCCTTTAAATTTAAATTAGAGCCTAGAACCACTTTTCTGTCACCATCTTGTCTGAGTCTCATAAACAAACACCTGAAGCAGTCTCATTTAAAGGAGGCTCAAACACATGGAAATTTAACGTGCATTTTTGAGTTTTTTTAAAACCTTTTCTTACTGCACCGCAGAAAATTTTTGCCCAAAGGGCTACTTGGAAAAGTAGGAGGATCCCAAAAGTTGGGTTTTTTCTTTCATTTTGATTTATAAAAGAGGAGATATTAAAAAAATGTAAACACTGTGCTGCAGCTCAAAGCTCCATTATAAATACTTTGTGACAGTGCACTTCTGGAGTTGAATATGAAAACGGGCACTTCACTGGGGAGGAGAACAAAGTCAGCTGTACTTCAAAACAAACTAAGGCACAGCCAGTACAGCTTACATTTGATTAACTCTCTCAGTGTTTCCATCTAGCAGCAGACAGTTTTGGTGCTAATGCTAATCTGATCTCTAACATACTCCTCTAAAAAGTCTGAAAGTCAGAAATGAAATGGAAATGTTAATGAGCAGTGTCACTTCTTTTATAAGTCTCAAGGTTACCTTACTTTTGTAGACTACGGGATAGGGGTGCACTGAGTTTGCAGTTACAACTATGGCAACATATATTTTTTTCTAAGTGAACACAGATGAACAAAGACTCAGCTCGTCAGGTATGTCCACGTGGAGCTAGGAATGAGCTGGAAGAAGGTGCAGAGACAGGTCGTGTCTAGCTACCACACTACTATTCAGACACCTAATTTTCACTAGGTGTGGACTACCTGGGAGTGATATGGTACAAAGGGTACTTGAATTACCTGTCTGAAGCCTGACAGGGAGACCTGACAGATGATGGTTATGTGAGTACGTAATCTCTTAGGAATATGCTAACTTGACTTGTCCAAAGGCAGCACACCTAACACAGCTACAGACAAGTCCTGAAGACTGCAGTGGAAAACTCTTTCTATATTAAAAATTAATAACGTACTGGAAACCATCATAATAACTTGCAACTTTTTCTAAAACTCAAGTATTGGCACAAGCTGCCAAAAAAACCCATATCGCTGTATCACTGTTAGCATTTTAAGGAAACCACTTTTAACCAGTGTGTATTTTTCTCTATTTTACCACCCAAGGACTCTGCCCTCCTTAGCATGGCTTTTACTCTTGCTGGAGTGATGCAAGCCCTCACCCTGCAAGTTCCCTTTGGTCAGGAGTCTCTTTAGGGTTTGGGGGTTTTTTTGCTGTCCTCTTTTTCCTGGGATAACAGACTGGGTCTTTAACTCAGTGTCTGCTTTTCTTTTTCCCATCATGAACTGTCTGCAAATTTCTGCTTTGATGCAGAAACCCAGCGCTAAGACAACACAGGCTAAACATAGTAAAGGCAACATTACGAAGCGCCGATCTCTCAGCTAGGCAGGACTGCAATCCCACGGGAGTCGCTAGACCGCAGCCAGGAGCCAGTTCTGGCCCCTCTGAGCTCTTCTGAGAACCACAAACCCACCCAACGCAGACCGCTGGGATTTCTTTGGCACAAGTCATTTCAGAGATGCCGTACTGTTGGCACAGCCAGGAGTAGAACAGGCTTGAATCCACGCTAAGTTCCTGGCTCCAGGGAAAAAATAACCAGAGGGACTATTAGCAATGGCTATGAATTGGGACAGTTTTTGAGTCTTCTGCACCTGCCGGAGGTGGCCTTGTTCATGGGAGCCCAAAAGGTCACGTACAACCTCTTGTTCCTCACCTGACTCCACAGGAGCTGTGCAGCAAAAGGACAGAGGGATGAATGGGTTACTATTTTATGACTAAAAAGAGATATATTGGGTCTTCTTAAGAAATGATGCACAAGTGTCCTGTTCGGGCATGGCTCTGTTCTGGGCTGGGGCCATCTCCTTTGAGCTCTCCAAGTCCTACTGACTGGCAGTAACCAGATCTACAGGAGATCATAACCATCAGTCATGCCCTCAGCTGGGCTAAGACCAACTACTACTTTCACTGCTTTGAAATAACTTTTTAAAAGCACTGTTTTTAAAACAAACAAGCCTAGCAATAATGTTGCCATTGATAAATGCAGAGATATCTTAATATGTGAGATTTAGGTTTGTCAATGGAAAGGCAACAAGAATACTTTTTGTGGAGCGTAATGTTTAGGTCTTCTGTTCTACTTGACTGTTATTTTTATGCTGGAATTAAACAAGACCTGACTGGCTTTATTATATTGTTTTCTAACCGATCTGCTGATTAGTCTGATTAATTATATAATTATTCCTTCAGCATGACTAATAGTTTTGTCATCACTATACAACTTGCAGTAATGTTTAATTTATTCTTGAAAAACAACTGTAAAATGATTGTCCTTTAGGGAATTATTACTTAGCTACCCTTTAAAAAGTCATAAAACGAAGCCTGGAGATGGAAAATTAATTAAAACACTCTACAGGCTCTATCTTAACTAGCCAAAAACATATTGTCCCATATAGCAATTAGCAACAAAACAATAAACTAACCGTGGTCCTTCAAGTCTGAAATAAGATTTAGCGCATCTGGGTTCAATCCAGATAAAACAGCATCAAAGTGAAAAGTGCTGGGATGCAGGTGGTTACAAACATAAATGGTTTTTAAGTTGGCAAAATACCAACTTCAGAAATGCATATTTCTTGGAAATGTACATACAATAAATAATTATTGGGATAATGTCATTGGTTTTTTTTGTAATAGGCTGACACTGTACTGTTTTGATTTGCTTTGAATTTTGCTTTGATTTGCTTTGCTATTTTGATTTTGCAGAATTATTTAGTAAGTCTTCTGACCATTTTTACCTTGAAAACCTCAGATCTTAAAGGTGTTGCAGTACTAAACTGCCTCCCAGACAAAAAAATGCTGGGATATTTAATAGGCTCATTGGCCTCAAATGATGCAGCTGTAGTAAAGAGCTGCATTTTCAGCCATTCAAGATGTAATCATCCCCTTTGCTAATGTGCACAGATATCATCTGTCTGAAACCATTCTGTTGGACAGAGTCCTACAGCCATTACTAGAGGAAAATTTCCATTCTCTTCCATTCCACCGATCGAACTTTTTCATCACACATTTTCCTCTAAGCTCCCCTCCCCGGTTCCAGGTTGATTTTCTCATTCATGTTCCCCACGGCCATCTTACAACCATTTCCCCAAGGGAGGACATAAAGAAGATACGACAAATTAGCCCTTATTCTTGTTCCAAAGCTCTCTAAAGCATCTAAGGTAACTAAGATCTCTTTACTGAAATACAGAGGAACTGTGTTTTCTTTAAAGGAGCAGTCAAGTGACTGCAATCGACATCATCGTTTCATGAAATACCCTCCTGTTGTTGGTCTAAAGTGTACCAGAGAGGGGACGGACAAACTAGCTGCTTGCCAGAAGGAGTGATATTGGTCAATCCCAAAGCAATGGAAATTTTCCTCATAAAGTCAAACCTCAAGCCAAAGTTACTACAGTTCATGGACATCTTAACAAGCATGGACCTTGTTTGAAAAAAGCTAAGGAGAGGTTATGATCCCTGGGAGCAAGCCAGGTGGCATCTATCATTTCCCAAGCCAAGCGTGCAGGGCCACGATCCCTGTAGGAATCCAGGACAAGGACTGGAATTGCTCAGCATCCTACGGCTCCTGCCAAGGCAGAGATACAGAGCCCCATTCTGCTGTCACAGCTCAAGGGAAGTCCCTGTTGTGCTCAACAGGAATTTCACTGCTGACCCCAGAAACTGGGTCATGGCTTTGCTATTTCTGTATAAGAATTGTATTGCAGCTTACTGTTTCCTGACATCTCATTTGTGTCCCTCTCAGCCTCTGAGGCCAGGTCCTCAGCAGGTCCTCAGCGTATATAAGCTGGTAATGCTGCACCAGCTAAGAGTGGTGTTCTTCCTCTAATGCAGCTGGTTTTATGTACGTCTGCCCAGGCATAAGATACCATCACATTTTACTGGCTTATAAATAACCTTCATTAAAATAAAAAAAAAAAGTGTTGCAAAATGAATTGATGGTATGTACCAATGTAACATGCACCACTGCTTGGAAATTCCTGCTCTAGGATATATCCCTCACTACTTCTAAAAACTTCAAAAACTTGCACATCTAACAGCACACATTTCTGCTTTTCTTACTTACACTTTTCTCCATCAGGATCTGTGACACATTATTCTGGGGGCTTATCTGCCATGAGTTTTTCATGAAGAACCCGATGGCACTTGAGTATCTGTCAACAGTTGGGGTGAACTTCTTGAAAGTGCATTTTGCCATCCTGACAGGCCCATCATAAATCTGGAATCCACGAATAGGGAACGTCCTGTGAGATTTAAAACCAAATACGGTCCTGTGTTAAAAGCTTGGACAAACTCTGAGTCTTCTCCTGAAGGCACAGAAAGATATTAAGAAGTAGCTAAACCACCTTTCCTTTCCCCAAACTGGGATCTGGACACTCATCACACAGTTAATGAAAGGTGAAACTCTGCTGAACATCCTCTACAGGATAAGGCTCAAGAGCCAAAAAAAATTACTCATAAGCTTGCCTAAGTCTTGTAAGCTGGGGTAAAGCAGTTCAAAACCCTTGTCCGCCTCCTTGAACCCAGGAGTTCACCACCACAAGAAAGACCCAAAGGGCTGTGTGGCAGCATTGCCACCTGGTTCCCTGTTCCAGGGCAGATGGGTTTCTCAGGAAAACATCAGCATGACTGAAAAAACAGTATCAGTCAGACTCCCTGGGGGCAAGTGTCTCCTTGGAAGCAAGTACCAAGTGGTGCAGCACAGTTTCTCCTCTCTGTACAAGCCATTTCACATGAGATCCCTAGGACCTAGTCCACAGCATTTCACAGAGAAAAGCGATTTCTGCAGTATTGGTCTGTGGACATGTTGTCAAGACATCAGTGTTGAAGGAGACACCACTGGAGTCACAGGTAAGGACCTGCCCCTTCCATGGTTTGTTTTGAGAAGGTACCGAGTTTTGCTTGGCCCCAGCTGTGTTTGATTAAAGGGTGGCCTGCATCAGCTTCACAGACAGTAATGAAGCTGGCTAGTAGTGGCATGGAAGGGTAGGTCAATGCCTACTGAGTCCAGAAAGAGTTGTTCAGACATGAAAGCCAAAGTGGACAGCACATGGGCACACAGGGTCTCTCCAGCCTGGGGGGCACTGAGGCCCAGATTCCCCCCCAGCCCTGTTGTTTTTTCTTACTGGTTGGCTCCAGAGATCCAGAAACACTTTGCCAATTGGAAACACCAGGCACAAACAGTGTTTCCTGACCAAATAATTCTTCTTCAATTTCCAGAGCTGTTTTCTCAGTAGTTGGGTCTGGTACAACCCCTACATCCCATTTTGCACTATGGCATAATGAAAGGACATATATCAGATGTTTTGGCATACTCCTTTCCAAAAGTACATTGCTTAACAATATCACAGATGATTAGAGCTTGTTTGAACTGCAAAGGAGTTTTTTGCAACTGCAATTAAAATAACAACACCGATAATAACTAAGGATAGCTCTGATTATTCTTGCTGTCCTACACAGAACTCATTCCTGTGTCACTTATGGCTGAGACATGTATAGTCAGGGCTGTGTGTGTGGCATGTCTGCTGAGTACTGCTGATTACTTTATTTTATATTCCTCATAGAGGATTTAATAATTGGTGAGCATCCCCCAAAACATATATTAGGGTAGAATTTAGGCTTGGGGAAGCACATTTTGCTATGGGGATATGGGTAGGCACCACGGTTGCTAGACGGGAGGCTGTGCTGCTATCAAAATAGAAAATAACATACAGCTATTGAAAGAGAAATAAGATGCAATAATGAAAAATGGTTTCTCTTTTGTCAAACCAACCATGTTTGCCCAGCTACGCTGGCAGGAGGGACGGTGGCACGGTGTATGGGAGCTGCGCCATCAGCTCGCCACTGTGCTACTGAAGCACTATGCAAAAGCCGTTTGGTATCTTTCAGATTCTCTAATGCATTCTCTAGTGACTAATAAATTAAGCAGAAAATTAAATCAAACACATTCAGTCCAGAACGCTCTCAAGCTATTGGCCTGTGTTTATTTGGATGCTTATTATTTCTGGCCTGTACAATAATTTAAACACCCAGTATAAATTACTCGTTGGTAGTCACATTCATTCCTGAGGCTTTTCTTCTAGCTTACGCTAATGCCAAGAAATGGCAGGATAACTCACTTGTTTCTGGGCAGCGTTCTGTATTCTCCATTTGCCCCTTTTCCCCAGTAGCTGTTTTGGCCTCCCTGGGAGCCAAAGTTGCTGCTTTCTCCAACAAAAATGGAGCATGTAACCTCCAGGCTGGAGCCTTCATCTGTCGGGAAAGTCCCATCACTACAAGCGAAGAAACACCAGGTAACTATGCAGCACAGCACAACTTATTAATTAACACTTTTAATTACACTACAGACACAGTAGAATTTCTTTCTTCATTTGGAAAAAAGTACACGCACCAGTAAAACAGCCTGCTTTAAAATCTCTTTAGAAAACAGCAAGTTAGTGCCTAGGTAGCTTAGTGCTCGGGCATCAGTGATACAGGTTACTTAGTCTGGGTAAAACCAGCTCTACCTTATATATATATATATATTGCTCTCTATATTGACTTGCTTTACAAATTTTTAGCTACATCCCTGAAGCAGGAGCCAAATATCACTGATTCTTATTGCCTGCAGTGTGCTTTAGATATGGCTTATTCTTGCAGGTCTTTTGCAAGAGCGGTGGAGACGGAAGCAGCAGGAGCATGGTAGACAACAGCAGAGGAGGCAGGAGACCTGCTGTGCCACCCTGTTGGACCATCCCAGCCACTCCGCCCTAGCAACACCTGAGCTATGGGCAATGCTGCTCCACCAGGCTAGAGCAGAAGAGAAGTCTCCCCAAATGCAGAGCCAGATGTTTAGTCTACTGGTTCAGGACCTACTGCCCAAAAGGAAATATTTGGCAATTAGGATGTATTCCCCAGATATGCTGAGGCAAAGAGAATGAAAGGCTAAATTGCTCCTTGTGTTAACGGCTGCGCAGGGAAGACCTGATGTGGTCTGGGAGGGAAATGTGAGGTTTTCTTGTGTCTTACAGTAATTACTGGGGGAGTGCCTCATCTTCCATTCATGAGCCTGTTACATCAGGGGAAAAAATGGGAAGAAGGTCCATTTTAAGAAATTACCTTGCCAGAGTGAGTCCAATTCCATTGTCTGAAAACCTGGGACAGAAGAAACACAACGGTGTAAATGATGAGGAGTGTCTGCAGTGAATTTGACCTACAGATCTATTTATGTCTGCCGTGAGGGGAATGATACAACACGTAATTACAGTAACCTACCCTGAGTTGCGGAAAATAATGTCGCCACCCCTGGCCCAGGCCCCATGGTCATTATTTTTAAAAGCAATAAGACCATCAATCACAGCAGGAACTCGTGGCTTTTCAGGATCAGCATCTTGATGTGGGCGAAACCTGAAGCAAGAAGCTTAGTTAGTGCGGCACAGGAGACATAGGAACCAAACTCAGACAGAGGAGGTCGTGCCTGGAAGACCTCATTTGGCTTCCAAATATCTGCATGATGGGCCTAAAGAGGTGATATGCCCTGGATCAGAGTCAGGCTATTAGCTTGATTTCATTTCTGTGCTTTGGTACAAAGCAGAAAACAAGAAACATTCATAAGGGCGAAATTCTGGCCCCGGTGAAATCAACAGAAGATTCCTCCCTAGATTTCAGTGGGCCCACAGCTACTCCTTAATTTGATTCAGTGTGATTTAGAGGCATAGAAAACATTTTTCCCAAGTCACTTGGGTCCTTTTGTAGTTGTCGTTACAAGGCCCATTGAGAATCCCTGGGCTGATGCTAGAAAATCAATTAGGCACTTTTAAGAATCTCATTCAGCAAAGATAAGAGAGTAATTGGAGCTGCTTTCCTTGCATGTACAGACCAGACCTCCATACGCTTCTGCCTCTGCTGAAAGAGAAGCTGCCGTATGAAAAAATGATTCGCCCTGGGAACCGGGCGCTTCTCAGTTACTTGCAGGCTATTTCTTGCCACACTGGCAGTTAATGGTAGATTTGTGCTGTGTTTGGAAAAAAATCACCTTTGCATTTTCTGAGTCTACCCTCACCTCCTACTTCTTCCAAGCTGATGTACTAAGGGATGTGCCGCCTCCTCAGTGCCCAAGGGGATGACCCTGGCAGGGAAGTCTCACAAAGGGACACAAAGTCACCCTTTCCCTTCAGCCATATGGGAGCATCATATGTGGCATTGACAGGGTATTACGGAGGAGGAAAAAATCCAAAGCTTGACCAGGAGCAGTGGCTGATTTCTGCCACAGCCTACTCCCATCAACCCACAGGGCTGCAGTGAGTGAGAAAATGGCCTTAATTTACCTGCTTCCATGCTGCAAAAGGAACCTCAGAGATTTTAAAGCAGCTGACAAAAAGCTTTGAGGCTACTTTACTTTCCTCATTAATCCTAGACCAGTCTCAGCAGTCTCTTACGTCATCTTTCAGATGTAAGTTCTTCTAAGTAATTAATAAGAAATGTTGGAGTTTACAAACCCCGCTAATGGACTAATGGGATCTGGATCCCCTTTTATGTGCTTCACTGCTTAGTCCTCATAACCCCAAGCACACATGTATTATTTTTGGTCAGCAATAACACAAACAATTCAGTGCATAGCAATGAAGTATTTGCCTCTGCACATCAGAGATAGCTTGTGTGTTTTTTTCACATGCTCCAGCCATAATGAGGCATTAATGATCCGCTAAATACAATGCAGAAGCCAAGAAGCAACACAACTATCCAAAATACTTAGCCATACAGCATGTGCTTACCTGGCATTATCGACAGTGAGATACTCTCTGGGATCTTCAGCGCTGGCTCTCGTTGTCTTTACTCCTTTTCCAATAAACAAACCAGCCTGAAAATGCACGCAACTCCAATTATTTTAACAGACCACCCAACACAGACCAGAGATCCCAGATTTTTATCAATGAACGTGGGCAGCCAGTGCGTGCAGGCTCAGCGAGTGCCTGCAGCCTGGGCTTTCTCTTCCCTGTCGGTGTCACTTGGCACCGCTCAGCATGACCTTAGCACAGGATGTAGCGCGCTGAAGTCAGGACAGAGCCTGCCCTGCCATATGTTATGCATCAGCATCTTGGGCTGTCTTCTGACCCAAAGCAAGGCACTGAACTCCCACTCTCCCTCCCTCGCAGAAAGCAATAAGGGACTCTGCCAAGCTCTTGATAACTTTTTGGAAAAAGAGTGTTGCTAAGAACTAAGGCTTTAAATAAAGTGTGACGAGTCCCCCGACAGTCAAAAGAGAACATGAGCTGCTGTAGCCAACTTAAAGGCTTTGGGTGAAAGCAGCAGCTGTCATGGACCAAGATGTAAAATATACAAGGCACAGAGAATAGCACTGATTTCAATCTAGAATCCTGAGAAATAAGTTAAAAATGTTTTTTTATAGCTTACAGGTTATGTTTTCATGTCAATAGTATATTTGGGGGTGGGGTGTTTTTCTTGGAATTACCCTTGAATTTTTGGTCTCATTTTTCAAAGGTGATGAGCAGACCATGGCATAAACGACTTTTGCTCATCCCCCTATATCCTTGCACCACTGTGGCCAACAGCAGTGCTCAGTGTCCTGCCTGTCTTTCCTTAAATCTCACTTAGTAGTAGCTGTACCTATGGCCTGCGCATATCCCGTCTAACACAGGCACCCAATTGAAGTGCCTGAAATGGGACCCCCCTTCTGCTCAGCTCCCTCTTTAATCATTAGAAAGAGCACCACCCCCAAAAGTTGATTGTGTCTTGATACAGTGTTAAAAGACCTTTATCAAAATGTAAGACACCCGTGATCATCTGATTTCAGAGCACCACACATGGTCAGCCCTATGCCATGCTATTATATTGATAGAAACATATAAAAATCATACACGTGCCTTGAAATTGGAGTGGACTCTGTTGTTGTAAAATACTCCCAAGGGGGTATGTTCAGCCTGTCCCTCTGGATATTGCCCCTCGGACTGTCCAGTGGGAACCCGGTGGAAGAGGTACCATATCCCAACATCCTAAAAGACAAAGGGAGGTCCAAGAAATGGGACAGTACAATTAATGATACAGGTTATCCTGGGGACTTAGGTTTCCCACTATCCTGGCCAGATTTCTAACCTGAGCCTGCCAAAGGTTTGAGTCCCAGGGGACACACACCAGCCCATACTCTTACACCTCGCTACTTATCCTTTGGCATGCACGGTGGGTCCCCGGGGCACATACACATGGGTTTCAAAAATGCATATATTGTGAGTGAAATTCAGGTGGTTTATTAGAAAACATAGCCTCCTCTATACCGGCACATTAAACAGAAACATGATTTGGGTAAACATTGGAGATAATAACAAGTAGAGAGTATATATACAAATATAAAGTTTTATTGGGCATTTAACTATTAACTACTAATAAAAATCAACATTTACTAAGAGACATCACACACCATTTCCAGCTACAGTTGTGGGAGAAATCAGCGTGAGAACTGTAGGCAAATACTTGTTCTTAACAGAGACAAAGGTTGCAGAAATACATATCCAAATTTTACGTTGGCTTACTAAAAATTCATTGCCTTCACACTAATGACATCAGTAAGAGTAGAATACATGGGAACTGGAGGCAAAGCGTAGCTCTTGCCATTAAATGATTTTACCTGAGCACCAGCTGCTGCATTCTCTATTAAGTTGTTGTTTGGATTTGCAATCCAGAATGTGCTGACAGCCCTGAAAAATCAAAATCAAAATGATCCTAAGCAGTTACCAAACAGGAAGGGATACATTTTCATAGCACTGCACTGGAATTGAGCCACAACTCTCCTATTGACTTTAAAACTCCACACAACCTTTTAATGATACTCTTTAAGGAAAAAAAACCATCTAGTAATGTCAGACATGTACATTTATGGAGCCACATGTTGAACCTATTGTAAATTATATGAGAGCGTTAACACAAAATCCATACTCTAACCCAATGTCTTTTTTTTTTCTTTGAAAAATGTCTGAAAAGTGAACTTCTGGTTTGTTTTTTGGAACTTCAGGGGCAATGGCAGGAGGCAGGGATTCTCTATGGGTTTATGAAGCTTCTACAGGGAAAACAAAAGAAATGTCCTTGCAAGCTGCAAATGGCTCATTAAGCAGGAGATTAAGGAGATATTATTTTGACGTTTGTTCAAATAAGGAGTTTTTGCTTCAGAGGGAAGATCAGTAGTGGCACAAACAGAAGCCAGATATAGCTATGAAAACACTGTCATCTGTTGTCTTACTTCATTTGATAACATCTTTTGCAGTAATAAAGACCACATGTAAAACCACTGTAAACCTTTTCTCATGATCGTACCAATTAATTTGATCATTCTAAGCAGAAAATCTCAATCATTTTTTATCCACCTTAACTATTACGTAATCAAGAATCCACACTCCTTTGGATTAACAGAACCACTAAATAGGTGCAAAATAAATCTGTATTAACCATACAAGCAACTGCAGCATTTCAGCAACAATAATTTTAATTAATTCAGTTGGATTATTTATGCCAATAAAAATAAGTAGAGTTTGGCCACTGCATCGTCTTCCAGAAAACATGAAAATACAAACTGCCTTGGCTAAACTGTGTTCTTGCTTGCAAGCACTAGCCCAACCAACACCTGGGTCCCTGAGTGCCCATGTTACAGCTCATCAGTCTCCAAAATAGAAGCTAACTTTCTCAGCTATATCGGGATATTGTTTATTGTTAAATGATGCTCACTGTGGTTTATGCTAATCTCTGCATTCTCACTAAATCTCCTGATGCACTCTAGATAGCCATGCACTCATGTACTATTGACCAATTTACTCTAGATGCTCCAGCTCCAATTCAGCCCTGGTGAAAAAAGGCAAAAACTCCCTTTGTAGTAAGCGGTATTTTTGCCAGCCCATACCAGGGCTGAAGCAACTTGCATTTATCAGACAGTTTTCATGGAGCCTTCAACATCCTACTTAAAAAGAATTGAAAGGGGTTCAGAAATGAGCAAAGTGCTCTAACGTATTTATGATTGTTAGGAAACAGCGACAGGAATAACCAGCAGCAAACATTCCTTGCTTAGGAACCATGCAAGTGTTAACAGATATCTTCACAAGCAAAACATGGACAAGTAGCTAAATTATTTTAAAATGAGAAATGATAGAAAAAGCTACAAGTTTTCATTTAATATCAAATAGCATCTTTCAAAAGTTTCACCACAGCATTCTTTGGGACCCAGCCATAAAGCACAACGTAAGCACAAAACCTGACTACAGCTCCCGGAGCACTTACATGCAGTCGGTGCTCGGCACAGGAACATAATTCCCATAGACATGGCTGCGGATAGCAAGGCACATAGCCTCGTTGCGATCCGAAGGCAAGATCGTCCCCGACCTTGTGAGGAGGCCCAAGTTGTGATAAAAAGTATTGCGTTGCTCCGTCCCATCTTCAAGGAAGAAACAGTGCCCCAGAGTGTCATAGCCAATGGTGTCTTTTACCTGGAAAAAAAGTATGCAGGCCATAGATCGCAATGCTAACAGTAATAGGAACTATAACTGATGTGCTTTGCTTATCAATAAATTCCTGAAACACTCACGGAATGGTTTTGCCGCCCCTCCGCACAGCAAGCAGTGCCTCCATAGGCATCAGTCCTGGAGCTAACTTGAACTACATGCAGTTTGCATAACTGTGGACTGATCTTCTTATACAGTCAAACTGCTATTAAAATTACTCTGAGGAAGATCGCATGCATAATTGAAGGAAAATTGCAAAATACTGGATTTAAAACTGCCCTCAGCTCTAAGAGAGAATATTTGATTCAGTGTCATGGAGTAAATATCTGCGTAAAGGTAAGTGTGTGTTGCGTGATAAACCAACAAGTTAGGATGGTTAATCCAGAAATTTTCATGACTGCAACACTTCCCAAATAAAATGAGAAATTCTTTAAAATGCACCATGTGAAGTAATTTATATTAACGAGGTTTCTGTTCTTTCTCCTCCACTCTTAGAAGGTGCAGGGCCCCTTCGTTCCTGTAATGATCAGCTTGGGCAGAGATGGTATTTTACTGTTTCAGTCTATTTAATATTAATTGACATGCACAGGGATATTGCATTAAACCCTAATTTGACTGAGAGGACTTAGCAAAAGCCTCCTTTGATGTACAGCCTTATGAAGATAAATTCAGAAATCCTTCTTTTAAATGTAAATACAAAATCAGGCTAGTTAAAATACCAGCTATTTGTTACTACATCTTACTGAAACCTTAACTTTTTGTACTCAAATGATCCCTGTCAGCATATTTATTCACTCTTCAGGCATACGAAATTCCTGTTGACGTCAGTTATGTCCGTGTAAGACTGCAAGATTAACTAATATTAACCTACTTGGTTATTTCTGTATACAGAGGGACACTTGAACTAAATCCATTTCAGATTCGTATCCTGTGATTTCCCCGTAATGGGCTGCAACTGTACATAACATCTGGAGTCACAAGCAGGATAGTCCCCATAGGTATATCTCTACTGGATTTCATTGTTTTCTTGGCAGTCACCCCTCAAACTTGTCATCTGCTGTTCTTGTTTCTGCCTCAATGAGGTGTTCAAGAGAGAGTTAAAAATAAGGCACAACACAACTAGGTACCCAACTCCTAACTGATACAGTTTTGGAAATCCACCGAGACCCTGCACACAGGTACAGTAGCTTGGAGTGAGCTACAAGGGGATTAACGGAGAACCTACACGCAGCAAGACTGAACGTGTCCCTACCAGCTGAGTCTTGGAAATACAGACAGGAAATGGATTTAGATAAAAATGCAAGTGTCCTTGCCAGTCTGCTAAGAACTGTAAGCCTGGCTACTTCTACCCTTCCAAATGATGGGCAGAAGCTGTGCTAAGGAGGCCACGGAAGACTATTTTTGGAAAGAAACTGTAACGACAAACTGCTCACTGTTTTAAACAGCTTTTCAATTGTAGAGCTTCATTCGTCTGAATTTAGCTGAAGTTTGGCTAATCTCTGCTTCAGACAGCTGCATTAAAAACCAGCCTTGTATCCAAAACCAGATTTTAGCTTTAATTAATATGATTCGTCACAGCTTCAGAATCGCATGGCAGCCCTGAAAACTTACATACACGAAACTACATTGAACACTCTCCTAACCGGGAATAACATGATTTAAAGATCACTTACACTTGTACTGAAAGAAAAGGCTCCATGCCGTTAGATCAAACCCCCAGTAACTGATCAATTCTGGCATATCACAGATAGAAACTACAAGCTTGGAAACGAGCCCACCTGCAGCACTGTGACAGCAGCATATTACTGGATGTGCCAGCATGAAACACCGTCCACAGCACAGGCTACAGCCCCGCTGGTGTGTCCAACACCAGATGATTAAGATGCCTCTAAATGCTGAATTATATATAGTTCAGCAACACAATATAAGTGACCTTTATGCACACGAAAGACTACAGTAGTCTGTGTATGCCTGACGTGTGCCAGGGCAGCGAGAGGCAGGTCGCAGCCTGCTTCCCAGCCACAGTGAGTAACCCAAGCTGCTTGCGCACAAGCCTGGCACACGGGAGCAGCAGATGGGAGAAGGACCTTACAGAAAGCACTGCACAACCGGTACACAGCTAAGTCCAAACCACAGCACTCCGGCAACGTACTTCTAAAGTTACATCCTCTAAACTGTCAAGACGGGAGGAGGAAAAACCCACTTATCTGGTTTATTCTGCCTCAAGGGTTGAAGTTTCATTATCTGATGCTGAAATGGGTACCCACCTATGTTATTTAACTGCATTGCTCTGATACACGTGCTCTTCTCTCGAACTGCAAATTATTTTAATTTATTTTAAAGCAGGGCTTTTTATTACCTTTTAATTACTCTTTATCTTAGTGACTGTATTGAAACCACATGATTCTTCCACAGAATCACATACTTAACCTTCGCTGTAAAATCTATTCACTGATTCATGGACTCAAAGCCCTCGGCAGTCACACGGGAGGGGGCTGGATCTCACGCTTGGGTTCTTGATTTCACAACTATAGCATCCCACACATCCAGATAAACCCTTTACAACTTCACTTCTGATAAAGAGCAAGACCACGCACCATTCTTCTCAGGACCAATATTAGCATAAGGCTTCATTTTTTCATCCCAGGCAGGTTCCTTCAGTTCCAGAGGTTTAATACCAACAGGAGGAGAAATTGAGTTAAACTACAACCACACATACTGGGCAAGTCTCCTGCCACCTAAAGGTTCTGTACACAAAAGCAGGCTCTACAGCCACAGCAAATCACATGTATGAGAAGGCAATCAATAATTTTGAGTGATCTGGACAACACAAATCCAGTTTAGGGTACATGAAAAGTGCTCCTAGGTGTACAAGTCCAGCATTGCATTTTTGTGAATACAACATTTCGGGGGGGACCCTTTCACTGGAGGGTCCCACCAGAGTGCATCTATGTCATGTCTTACACAGCTTTATGTCCAGGGTAGAGAAAAAGTTGTCAGGAAAAACACGGGAGGTCACAGATAGTTCAGGGAGTGTCTCTGCCTGAGCATACACCAGGTGAATGAGGAAATGCCCACGGACACCAAAACACCGCTCAGGGTTCTGCGGAGCACACAGCAACCGGACCTGTTGGGACTAGCGCGGGAGTCTGCCTTTGCCAGCTGGGACACGTATGGCTTTTTTGTGTTTTTTTTTTTTAAGTTCCTCTCCACAATGCCCTTGTGAGGATCTAGGTCAAAGCCAAGTTCCTGAGGGCTTTTCTGGCACTGAAGCAGCCGTTTGGGTCTGTCCCTCTCATATTTCATTCCCTTTGTCATGTGAATATTTTTGGATATATTTCACATTGCCCTGACTTGAACAACTGCTGTCTTTTCTATCTATCTCCTTTGCAAATTAAAGGTCCGTTGCTTCAGTCGCGTCCATTTAAAGCCCATTGTTTTAATTTTAAATGAAAGTTCCTATTATCACAAACTGTCCAGAATAACCATGGCAAAGGTTTTACTATATCTGATCACACCTTTAATAATATTAATTGGGCAATACTAAGAATCTGAAATTCATTTCAAAGAGCTGTCCTAACCTGAACACCAGTCAAATGAAGTTGACAAGTTGGGACATTTCTTGGGGAAAAGATGCCTTGTTTCAATATTCTGATTTCTCTTTACATCACAAATGGCTCTTACACTTTGGCAGTGCCTAAGCAAAGAAATGAACTTGGTACTAAAAAAATATGTCTCCTACCAGAAGGCCATGAGTTCCATGTATGGCAACACACCTAGAGAAGCAGTGGTGGATAGCCAGGTTATCGAGGTACGTTGGGCGTTCGTATCCTCCTCTCTCATCCACATCCTCAGCCAAGTGAAAATGCACAGGATAACTGCCCAGGATTTGCTGCCCCATGTTTTTTAATTCCACTCCTGACATGTGAACAGAGCTAAAATTTCTTAGGATCTGTTGAGGCAAACGTAGATCCAAGTAAAGCATTACGACATAAACATGCGCAAAAAGAAAAACACTTTTTTTTCCCTCTCGTTAGGCAAGACACTCGCAGAGTAAAACAGGGCCTGATCCCAGAAGGAGGTGTCAGCTCCCTGCTCTGACTCAGAGCAGCACAGCACCCGCAGAGCAGTGTGCCAGCGGCTGCACACCTACGGGCACAGGGCTGCCAAGGAACTGCTGCCAAACAGTGTGTGCAGTATTTAGCAATAGCCGCGTGTGATACAGCTACAGACAAGGTACCTCTGCCAGCCGCAGGAAGTACCCCCTTGAGGTACCTTTGGCATTTACCACCAGGGTCTATGTCCCGGCAACTTTATCTCTGTCATGTGATTTTAGGCAAGACCTGCACAGCTCCCCAGTTTCCACCAACTGGCGGTGGAGTAATTTTACACAAAGTCCCTGCAACAGCAAAACGTTGCACCTCCACCAAAACCACATGGGACAACCAAGAGAAGGCAAAGCACAACAGGGCGAGACCTAGCACTTCTCTGAGCCATGAAAGGAGCAGGCTTGCTCTGCAAGAAGCACAATTTCTTCAGTGACATCTCATGAACTATGTAACTTCACATTGACCCTGCTGACAGTGATGCCGCTAAAGAATCCCCTCTAGCCCGGAGAAGGGTACATTTTTGCATACACGGTGAAGAAAATAGCACAGACTCATTGCAAGTCTAGTTTTGCAAAACAGGCCAACAAACTTTTCCCTTCTTCACAGACAAGTATACTTTTTCCCCAGACACAATTCTAGTTGCTTGTTTACAGTCCAGGACAGGAACCATCTGAAACCACCTACAGGCATATGCATTAAAAATTACTCACTTTAATATGTCCTCCGAATGTATCAAAGGAGAAAAACTGGCACTGATTTTGTCCATAACAGGAGTCTTCCATTTCTCCTTGAATAAGTATATTTCTAGTCAGAAGACCAACCTCTGCCCTCATATCAATGCCATCTATGACTTCTCCAATGTGAAGATACAGTGGGCTGCCTGTGAAAATCAGAAACCTTTTTATTCAGGGTGAGCACGGCATCTTCCTTATCGCATTGTTCTCGGCAAGTGCACACCTTTCATTTAAGCAATCACTGAGTCTGGAGACGTGCCCAGTTGTTAGTATCTGAGCCCAGAGGAGATCAGCACTTCCCCTGGCTTCTACAAAGGACTGCTGGCTCTGGTCAGACTTTCAAGTCCCAACATAATATTGGGGCCTTCAGCTCTCATACGTGTCCATATGTTTATGGAACAAAAACTAGCTAAAAAGACAAGGAAATGTAGAATGTAAAAGACAAGACAACGTAAATGTTTACCACGCACGGGTAGCTTGATAAAAATATTTCGTACCGTCAATTTTCACTTGATTACTTTTACATTCAGGGCAAGGAAGGAGATTAAACTCTTCAGCCTGATGCATAGAATAATCTGTACTGGCAACGACGATCCGGTCGCCAGGTAACCAGCTTGTAACCTCATCCACCAAGTGAAGAATTATTCCTTTGGACACTTCCACTTTAAATCCATTATGAGGCACCCCTGAAAAATGAAGCAATCCGTTATTTTCACAGTTGCACACGACAGAGTCATGCAATTAGCCAAAGAGCCGATCAGTCTAATTTTTATCTGGATAACTCTGTGTGTGATAGAAGTGCTCCAGCCGTTAAGTACGTCAGTGTCGTCTCTCTGTAGGCAGCTAAAACGTTACTTTGTGAGAGCGCTGCGGTTAGCGTGGTCACCGTCCACGCGAGCAAAAGGCTACGGTTTTATTATCATTGCGCTGTCAGATTGCCAGCGGCCACAAAAAGTGGAGCAAAGCGACAGAAGGCAAGCAATCGTCAGGGAAGACCAAACCTTTTATCCACCCGCTGAAAGCAGTAACAGTAAAACGGGTGCCATCGTAGGTGAGGAAGTCTCTCTGGGCTACGGCTAACCCCGTCGTTCCATTCCCGTGGTACTCCCGCTTATCCTCCGCGGTGGAAAGCCGGTCCCCTCCGAGGACCCCCACCAGCGCCCAGGGCTGCCTGCAGGAGACCGCGAGGGAGCAAATCGGGCGACAGCCCGAGCCCTCCAGCCCCCAAAGAGCCGGGGCAAGAGGGGAGGGCGCAGCGCGGCGGGCCTCCCCTCCGCTCCGCTCC
>NW_010972775.1:14383594-14387244 GCF_000737465.1 Haliaeetus leucocephalus
CCCGGGGCTCCCCGCGGTCGGCGCGTCCCGGCTGCCCTGGCAGCCGCTACCTGCTGCCCGCAGCCGCGGAGCCGCGGGGCAGCCCCCGCCCGCAACACGTGCGCCGCGCCGGGTCCTTCGCCGCGGCTTTGCACGGAGCCGGCGCAAAGGCACATTTCGCTTTTGATGTGTTTTTGGGTTTTTTTTTTTTTTTTTTTTTCCTCCCCCCCCCCCCCCTCCGCTTAACGTAGCAAGACCGAAAACAGAAAACTCCCCCCTTCCCGGCTCCATACATCCCCGGACACGGCGAGGCAACCACAACAGCAGTACGAACGGAGAGCCGGCGAGGAGAAAACCCCAGCGGCAGATCGACGAGAAGCACCGGCGCGTTTCAAACTTCGGCTGCAAAGACCGCTTACCTATCCCCGGCAGCGCCGAGCCGCAAACTTTGTACGCCGCCTCTCGGGAGCTCCCGACCCGGGCTGCCGGGCACCCCGGCTGCAGGCGGCGGAGGCAGGGGCAGGCAGGCGCAGGCAGCTCCCGCTCCTCCGCTCCGGCTGCCTCCCCTCCGCCTCCCTATTTATATCCATCTTCCAACCGCTGGCGGTGCCCGCACTGTTTACAGCAGCGGAGCCGCTGGCTCCTCCCAGCCGGGGACGATCCCTCCAGCCTGGACGTCTCTCTGCGACCGGCGCCCAGATGCTGGGGGCCGGGGGGAGCCCCGCTGCCCGAACGCAAAGGTCTTCCCCGGCTCCGAGTCCACGGGGGCCGCGGGCTCCCCGCCGCATTCGCCGGGGTCACGGCGAGCGGGGCGAGCCTCAGCCCGGGGAGGGCCGGGGGGGGGCTCTCTGCAGACCGGGGGAGCACCCGGCTGGGCTCAAAAGCCCCGTGCGAAGCGTGCGGCCGGGGGCCCAGCTGCCTCCCCCGGAAGGGCAGGGGGCTGAGGCACTCCGGCCCGCAGACCCCGAAGCGGCGCCCGGGGCTCGGCATGCCCTGGCCCTTCTTGGGAGGCAGCTGGCCCCCCCGGCACCTTCCCGTGGGGGTGCTTTGCCCCGTGCTGTCCTGCGTCTGGCAGATCTATGGAGAACGCGGTAACGTGGCGGCCGCAAAAGTTCCCCTGGCAGCGGGTGAGCAGAGAGGTACCTGCCACTTCGCCTCCCATCACCTGCCAAATCAACCTGTAGTCAGAGCCTGTGGTGAAAGAGAGGAAAAGCCTTAGAAGGTGCTCTGACAAGACACGGCCTCAAAGAAACCCATGTGCTTTTACCCCCCTGGCCTGGGACAGCGTTCCTGGCTTCTGTGGGTTCCTGTCTGGACTCCAGTCCCAGTGGACATGGCATTGCCTGTGGAAGGACTGTTTTGCTTTCCACGAAACAGAGTATCACATTTTTGTATAGGCTCCCATCTGAGCTTCCAGGCACACGCAAAGACAGGTAACTGCTTACTGCGGCCACTGCCTTCTCCCTCCCAGAGTCTACACGTAATCTCTCATCTCCACTCCAGAGCCCAACATCCAGAGAGGACGAGCCAGAAGCCAGCAGGCAGCAGTGCCAGCCACTGCCCCTGCCCAGGGCCGAAGCCAAAGAGGTGCAAAGCCACAGGTGCTGCGGATCTCAGAGACATTTGTGTGCCGTCATCTGGTCAAACTGTTCCAATCTGTCACCTCTGAAATTTATTCTGGTGCAGGATTTCTTCTGACGGGGGGCACAAAGAGGCTATAGTCATGTTAATAAGGAGCAAGTGCTGTCAGACAAAATACGGGAACAGACTGGAAGCAGGGGGGTGGGTGAGGGGCACAGCCATGCCCCACGCTCCAGACAACAGCTCTGGGGAGGGAGCAACACTCACTTGCGCTAAACAAAACCAGTCCGCGCTCTTACACCCTGTCCTGGGACCCAGAGAACTGCTGAATCTGAAGATAAGCATTCAGCCTAGAGAAACAAATCCAGATAACACTCGTCATTTCAATACTCCATAAATACAAGGAAATGTTAGAGCTGCCACCTTTGCTACCGGCTGTTCATCTATCATTTAGTGCTGGCACTTCTATTTCTGTCTCAAACAGCTTTTGTCGTTTTCCTTCCAAAAAAGCGGCATTAGTCAGCGTTGTGCCTCCTTCTTATCTGAATATGACATACATGAATGCAGGTCATGGGAAAGCAGAGCCGTCAGCAGAGGCATAGGAGGCTGTGCTCAAATTTTTTTGAGAAATATTTACCTGCCGGTGGAAGTTTCAGGCAAGACAAGACAAATAGGAGTATTTTGTCTTAAAGCACACTAAATTCTCCAAATTCAACAGTTCTAGAAGTGCAAAAGTTGAGGTAGAAGAGTACTCGAACCTTTATTTTACACCTGCAGGCGCCCTAGAAATCTCATACATCTTTATTTAAAATATTTACTCCGTGCAAAAGATTTCATGGACTTGCAATCTAAATAAAAGGCAACAATAATTAATCCAAGATAGTAACAGTGGAAATAAATGTAACGCAGGCTTTGATTAGCACTAAACTTTGTGCAGGCCTCATGAAATGATCAGCAAAGCCAAAGTCACTCCTGTTTACACGGGACTCCTCCTGAACAAGAACCCAAATTCTTTAAGGTGCGAGCACTGTTTAAATCCTTTAAAGCCATTTTCCCTCTGTAGCCTCAAAATCCACAGAAATACACTGGTCTGATTCTTCTTCTGAAAGAACTGCTTTCAGGTGAATTATTTCAATACCATCTCCCCCCATAATTAAGTTTTCAGTGGCCTAAGGAAGAAAATTTCAGAGCAAATGAGTCTGGATGTATCATCCTGTTTTTCGAAAGGTTCCCGTCCCTTTTTAAGGAAACCACAGAAGTGCCTATTGCTATCTGTACCGTGGTGCTCGGGAGCTAAACTGTTTTCCTTTCACTCTTTCCCAAATTTCATTTTTTGAGATGATTTTTGTTTTGCAGCAGCACTGGTTTGAAGCTTACCCTCCCAGCGCCCTGTTACAGGACACATCCGCAGCGCGAGAACGTTCCCAAACATCCTCACACCTGCGAGTAGGAAATCATGACTAATACTCAACCATACGGCTGGTGTAACTCTTCCTTGCAAAAATAACCAACCCAAGCCCTCCTTCGAGCGTTATCGTTGGTTATAAACTAAACTTTACCTGCCTAATAAACAAAAATGGGTCACTTTCTGTAAGAGGCTACCAGGTACGAAGCAACCTCGACCGCCTCGTGTCTCGGCGTGTCGCAATGACTGTAACGCTTTGCCTACGAACGCGACCGTAACATTCAGTAACAACTATCGATGACCGGCGAGGTTTCGTTTTAAGGCAACGGCAGAAAACAAAGCTGCTCTAAATGGGTCGGCGGTGGCGGACTGGACCCCCAGAGCGCAAACAGCTGTCCCCAGAGCTCGCACGGGAATGCGCAGAGGATGGTTCCTCCTCTGTGAGGGACTTTCCCGGGCACCCTCCCCCGCTGGACGGTTTCCTGTTTCCTCCTTACTCCTCGGAAAAAGGAAGGAGAAGCGGAGTCAGCATCCCTCGAGCAACACCCCATTCCCACGGAGCAGGGAGCTGGAGGCACCACGGGATGACTCCGGCTGCGCGGGGCCCGCGGCGCCCGCCCAGACCAGGGGCCCCCAAACCTCCGCGTGTCCGGAGTCCGTCCACACACACACACACACACCCCCG
>NW_010972775.1:14387254-14390956 GCF_000737465.1 Haliaeetus leucocephalus
TCGCCCCGCGCGCTGCCCCGGCTCCCTCCCCCCTCCCCGCGCTGGGCAAACCTGCCTGCGCATCCTGGAAGCGGGGGACGCGCGCGGGCCATTTGCTCCTACCTTATACTAATTATCAAATAAGATTCTTTTATTATTATTAATTTTGGTGGGGGTTTTGGGTTGCTTGTGGGGTTTGCTTCTTTGTTTGTTTCGCCCCTTCCCAGCCGCATTTCCTGTAATTCTCCACTTTTTTCGGGGGAAATTCATTTTACCTTTTCAACGCAGCGTAGCTGTATTTCCACAGGCAACCCCCAGCTCAGAGCCGGGGAGTGGAACCTGTCAGCTACTGGTGGGAGCTGGAAGGGCTGGTGCACCGCCGGGCCCCGGGGAGTGGGGAGCGACACACCGCTCACGCCCGGGGCCGCCGTGGACCTGGCAGCCCCACGGAGCCGGTCACCGCGTTTCCACAACGTGGCTTTTAGCGCCTGTATTGACTCCCACAGCCTGTCTCCGTACAGTGGCCCATCTGCGGCAACCGCCCTCCGCACACCCTACCAGCCTTCGTCCAGCCTCTCCTCTTCTGCAGACGGTGACTGCTTCCTACCTGCCTCCTCACAGCCCTCCTGCTTAGGGCTGAGCACTCTGAGCCCTGGCTCTAGCTCAGCCTGAATGCTGAGCGCCGGCTCCCGGCACGACACAGGACCACCGCCTACCCGATTGCTCCCAGGGATGTCCACCCCTGGCCGGCACCCCTCGCCCTGGCAGCGCGGAGCCCGGCCCCGCGCCTTCACTTAGCCAGCACCAGAATGCATCTGAGATACCAAAACCCACGTCTCCTCCTTCTATACCTACCACCTGGTTCCACTTTGGGCTTTAACGGTGTTTTCCTTGGTTTAAGCATTTGCTTCTTGAGCAGAGAGAAGGCCTTGGACTGCTGAGCTTCCGACAACACTCCCATGTTCCTGAGGAGCCGAAGCACCCTGCGTAGCAAGAACGGCTTCACCTTGTGCTGGGCCACCTTGAGAGGACTGATAGGAATTTTGGGCAGGTTGACTTCTCGATCACAGTTATACAACCGAAAGAGATTCCAGGCCAAGCTAGGTTCAAAGGTATCCATTAGAACATATCTGGAAAGTTTAAGGAGCATGTCACAGGACAACTGCTTTTCTTGTGGTTTCTGGCCCAGGTTCTGACTTAGCAAACTTTTCCTTCCCTGGTGACTCAGGAGAGAGCTGCTCCTGAACAGGCTGGAGGGTTTGTAAGAGCCCACGGTCCCGGGAAGGGTTTTCTTACTGTGCAACAGTCTTTCATAATCCATATCCCACACAGAACTGTTGGGATTCAGGCTATGTTCTGAAATAATCATAAATACAGTAAAACCTATTAAACATAAACAGCAAAGGATCCCAGTGGGTTTGTTTCTTTAAAATAGATGTAAATCTCTCTACAGTTATCAGTGTTCTGCTGTAGCCCTGGATACAGTGCAGATCGCTACACTACTTTGACACACTTACTGAATGTTTCCACAGGCCAGATCAATAGATTTGCAATAGATAGGTTTTTAGGTACTATAATGTAATAATGATTATCTGTAATTTTTTATTTAAACTAATGTTTTCTGTAATGCTCAGGAAAACTATCTTTGTTATTCATACATAGACTCCAGAGTACACAGATTCCTAAAAAAAAACCCCCAGTCACCAAAAGAGTGTGTACCATTCCATACAAATTTTCTGAAAAACATTAAGATAAATAATGATTCCTACTAAAGACTGCAAAAGCCTTTTTCATAGATGACTGAGAAAAGAACCTTCTACGCTCCCGCTGGGCCATTTGCATTTTGGGTCCAGCCCCAGGGCCCAGCACAGCCTCTAGTTTTCCAGTAGATACAGGTTGGCTTTAAATGAAAGGCTCAGTTTTGCTTTCTAGGTGATCTCTCTGGTCTCTGCCTGCTGACTAAAGCCATTAGCCTGGTGTAACGGGGTTAAGCTGGGGCTGCTCAAAGGCCACAGCAGCTCCATCCTGCAGGCAGGAAGGTACCGGTGTGGGAGAATCAGGACTCTCTGGAGCTTAAATTTGCTTTCGAGGTAGTGCCCCTACCCAGCTCTCTTTCATCCAGGCTGAGCCTGAAGGTTCAATTTACACTGTGCGAATGGATCAATAAAACAATTAAATGCAACATAAGTAGGCTGGGACTTCATGGTAAGTAAGGCTGCAAACACACAAGAAAGTTCTAATAATTAAAAGGGACAAGGAACCCAAAACCTAATTGCATCTTGCCAAAAGTGTTTGAAATAGTTAATCTTTTAACACAATGACAGACGGTACTGCTGAGGGCTGGAGGTCACGTCCTGGGAGCCCTGGAATGTGCCTGCAGCCTTCCCTTTCATTTCTAAGCAGAGAACAAGATTTTTAAGAATGTTCTTCTATTTCCTAGAGGTGGATCCCAGCCCAGCATGTTTGGGAGGCTTCAGGTATTTTTTTATTTGATTCAAGATTAAGGTTATCAGCGTTAAGTCGTTATGATTTACGGTCCAGGGGACTGCTTGCATATTGTAATCATATTCGTTAAGTATTCTACCTTTATGTTGGAATTTTACATATTATAAATGCACATTTATGGCTGTAATTCATCCCTGTATATAATGTTGTATTACTTAGAAACTGCAAAATATGACTGCTAGGACTAGATGGCAGTGGATAACTCAGGAATATGTCATAGCAAAAGCAGCATTTTGCGTCTTTACTGCGTCTTTCATTCAGAGCAATCAATAGCTATTGCAGGAACCCTCTTGATAAGACCCCCAGAGATCAATGAGCTCTTCCACTAGTTCACTGATGGGCTGATGCGGAGGGGAGCAAACTGCTTGTGCGAGATCCCCGGGAGAAGCAAGGAGGGAGGAAGGAAGACCCAGCTCCAGGAGGACCCCAGTACTATGGGGTCCACATTGCCCCCTCCTCCAGCGCACAGGTATTGGGGAGCAGATGGCGGAGGAGGACTGCACGCACCGCTGCCATCCGACCGGTGCCCGTCTGAGCCAAAGGGAAAGGGCTTTGGGGCAGACCCGACGCGTCCCTAAGTGCACCCGGCGGCACCGCCGCAGCAGAGTGACTTGAAATGTAAGCAACGGTAAATCTTTAAGTAGGTCTGCAAGCTCTCTAGAACAAACTGCTGTGTAAAACGTTATTTAGAATAAGAGACTTCGGATCAATGTCTTGTCTTCAGAGGCAGCCCTTAAACTAAAAGCGGCCTGAGGAACTAAAGGAGAAAATAAGCTAAGGGCCCGCTGCGTGCAGTCACCTCCAAAGCCAGAGTCAAATCATGCCGCCTATCTGCGTCTTGAAGTCAAACTGGAAACCAGGGGCGCGTTTCCCTTCCTTCAGATAAAAGCACGGGTTAGCCCTAGCAGCCGCGCTCCTTCTCCTCTCCCGGGACAGCTACAGCCTGGGCAGCCCCGGGCCCCAGCCCCCCCTGGGGTGTAAAAAGCAGCGGCCGAGGCTGCGGAGGGCGGACCGCTCCCGGCCCCGGGCACGCACCGCGGGGCTCGGCCCCGGCGCGGCTGCAGCACCGCCTCCCGTCCCGTCCCTTCCCTTCCCCTCTCCTCCTCCTCCGCGCCAGCGCTGCCCGCCCCACCGCCGGACACTCGCGGGGAGACGGTCACCGAGCGGCTACTGACTGTTGAAGTTCGTCGCCTGCTCCCCGGGCCGGCCGCCCGCCAG
>NW_010972775.1:14391201-14424962 GCF_000737465.1 Haliaeetus leucocephalus
CGGCGGAGCGCAGCCCGGCCCCGCGGCGAGCCCCGCTCCCCCTCGGCGCGGAGCCCAGGGCGGCTGGGAGGGCTGCCCGGGGCTGCGGCAGGAGGGATGCCCCCCCCACATCGGGACACAAGGGCTGGTTCTGTGGAGAGCTGCCGCCAGCCGGCCCTTCCCGGCACAGGGCGGGGAGCAGGGATGCTCTGGCCTCTGCCGAATGGAAAAACTTCAGCCACGTCCCACGCAGAGCACAGGAGCGAGCGCACCTTCGCGTTCGGCAGCCCCCGCGTAAAGCTACAAGCAGAGGGGACAGCGGCCCGGCAGACCCACAGGAACCCAGAGTTTCACTTTAGAAAGGAAGGTGCTCTCTGCTCGCAGCCCACCGCACCGCCGGGCCGTAAGGAAAGGCAGAACGAAGCGCGTTTACAGGAACCAGACAATTTGCAAGTTAACAGGCTGAAAGTGTAAGGGTCTTCTTGGGGCTTGGGGGTTGGTTTGGGTTTTTTGGTTGTTTGGGTTTTTTTAAGACAGCAGGCATATTACTCTAACGCTTTCTGCAAAATTAGTTTGGTTACTGCAGGAACCCAGCTTCAAAACCAGAGCAGAGCTCATGCTCCTGATGTTATGGACCAGCTTGTGCTTTTTACTGTTGTAGCAAAGTTAGGAGACCCAAATAGTGCGCTGTTGAAATACAACCTCCTGCTTTGAAATTTGCACCCGTCTCATCCAAGAATTACTGCCGGACTTTGAAAGCAGTAACTACTCAGCAAGTAGTTTCTGTGCTTGACCTCATTCCCAATAGCGGAGTGCCCACCATCAAAGAGCCACCCTACCCTTAGCCAGCGCTGGGAGTACAAAACAACTGCATTTGCGACACAAGAAATTTCAGAGCTAAAATGGCCAGTGAATTCCACAAAGAAGGATAGAGAGAAGTAAGTTAGAGGGACTTAAATGAGATCATTAATTTACATTCGTGAGAATAGACCTAGGGAAGAAAACATTTTCCAAAGGAGAAAAATCAAGGTTTAGTGCTGAATGAATAACCAGAGGAAGAAAGTACATTGGTTTTCTACTTCTACATTTAGCATCATTCAGAAAAAGCAAATACAATGCAGAGTTTATAAAAGATGTGTACAATACTAAGTGTTAATACAGGTTTGGGCATTTAGAAAGCTAAAGGGTCAGCACCCAGAGGAGAGTTGCCACAAGTTACATATTAATGACATGGAAGAACAAAGAAGAAAAATGCAGCAGAGGCAACAGACGTTAACAGGTCTCCACGTGAATACAACTGAAATTTGTAACAGGTACATAAATTTAAAAAGGATGCATATCAAACTCCTTGGAAAATACCACCTTTAAAGTTGTAACAACTATTTTCCTCTGGCTTTTTTCAAAGTACAAACACTAGACAACTACTGACAGAAAAACAGATGTTCCACATCTTACCTTCCTGAAAAAAGCTGTACATCGTATACAGCTGTGCTATATGAACAAAGATGGTAAGTCACACAGAAAAAATGGACAGAGCATCCACATCAAGAAAAAAAATGTTAGTGATCACTTACACCCTTGGAAGACCCGTCGCATAACTCATCCAGGCACAGATAGCCATTTTTACAGGGACACCTTGGTAGCTCTAAAATATGCGTAGCAAGTTCTTGTAAAGGCCCATATTACACATTTAAATGACAGAATGTTAACAGTTTGCTGGAACAGACTATTTTTTAATCCCAAAGTTTCTCTTTCATAACCTCACATCATCTCCTTTCCCATCATTTAAAAATTCTGTTTTTTCTTTAAAGAAACAGGGACCCGAAATCCATTGTCTTCTAAGTAGTTTCCTGAGTTGGTCCCAGGTTTTTTCAACTAGTAATTCTAATGTTGACCAGCAGTAGTGTTTTGGAATGCCTGAAATGGTAATGCTTTGATACAAATTTACAATATTAAGCAGCCCACTACTACTACTTATTTTGTGTAAAGGATATGTCAGAAAATTATAAAAAATTCATTTAAGAATTAATGTAAGAACTATTGGATGGGAATAGGGCTACAAGGAAAAAAAATATTTAAGGGACAAAACAGGTAAACAAATTATTGAATTAAAAGAGAGGGAAGAAGATCCACACCAGTGGATCACTGATAGGTCATTAACATTTTAATTAACAGCAAAACATTTAGCTAAATGTAGATGAATTTCACAAAGCAAAACAGATAACACAGAAGCCAGAAGAAAAGCGAGGCACCTCTGAGAATTAGTTAGGCAGGAATTTGGACAAATAAAAGATAGTACAAGTGGAAATTCATGTTCAGCCAGAACACTGTGAACTCAGGCTGCATGTGCAGAGACCATGGGACATACATGACAATGTTGAATTCAGATTTGGGGTTCTCATTAAGATAGGAATACTGACAAAAGCAAAGCAAATCCAAATACAAGTCACAAAATGACTGCAGGAGTTAGAAAAGTAGTAATTAAAAAAAAGAAAACAACGAACAATTTATAGGGAAAAGGTTAGAAGTACCAGCTTGTTGAAGTAAAAGGGTAGCTATAAGGGGTCATAAGGAAAAGAAACACTGTAGGCTGAAGCTTTCAGAGCAACACAAAATTCAATGTGGGTATCAAAAAACATTGCCTAATTAAGTAAAAATTCCCCAAGTCACTACATGGACAGGCTTACACTTTCAAACATTATCTTTAATACCTATACCATAGACATCAGCCTTATTTCCATGGGGCTACAGTCTCAGGAAGAACACGTGCAGAAATGGAAGAAAATCCACTGCAGATTTATGAAGGTGCAAAATAAAAGAGAGACATGTATCTGAACATTTATTTAAAGTACAGGAAGGAAGTGGCAAGCTTGAGGTGATGATTAGGCAAAACCTGCCAATTTTGGCTGGAATAGTCACCAAGAGAGCAGCTGGGGGTCCTGCTGCTTGGGACATTTAAAACTCGCCACTGGACAACACAGATGCACAGATCCAGATTCTAAGGATCCAGATGACGTGGAGCAGGACGGGTGTCCTCATTTCCCCCCACAGTAAGTGAAAATACCAGTTTCTCTCCTTTTACAGTAATAGGGCCAAGTCAATAATCAAAGACAATAGACACACTTACTGTGCTGAAGATTAACTGCAGGCCTGTTATAAGGACTCATGACAACTACGTTCAAACATTTCTTCTAGGCAATGACTCATGATTTTTCATTACTTAAAACCAGCTGAACACCATTTGAAAGTAATCTCTTTTACATTTGATTTACATACCAAGCTTCATGGAAATGTGGCTTTGTACTTTAGAAGAGTTTCCCTTGAAAGGAAGGAATTAAATAATGAAATTCAAGTTACTCTATCAAGTAATCTGTACTTTACACTTTCCTTGTGTATGAAAGTTATGCTCCAAGTAAGATTCAAAAATTCAACAAGCTCTAATCCATGCATCCTTTATTCCATTACAATCACTGTGTTGCATTCTAGCAACAGGACACAAACTGCAATCAATCGCGATCAATTTATACAACAATCTGAGGCTTACAGTACATTTAAGGCCTTTAAATTTGGAAAAATTAGACCTATGCTAGTATTGTAACAATTTTTAAGTGTCTTGCATTTCTGATGCATAATCTGTGCGATTCCAGTGTCAAAGAATCAAATTACTTCTAAACTAAAAAGATCAGCTCAATGAAAATTTAGTTACATAAATTCATCAAAACATAAATGTGTAAATTTTTTTTTGTCCTGGAAACTTTATAAAACTTTAATAGCAAAATAATATAGGGATAAAAACATATTTTAACAAAATGTATTCAATCATATACAAACCAGAATTTTGCAGTTTATTGTAACTAGACTTAAATTAAAACTACCAATTAAGAATCTATGCACAATGTAAATTCAAATATGTACAGTACTTTTAAAAAGTCTACAGGAATGCTTTACAGGAGGAAATGTCTGTTATGGCTATTATTCAGACCATCTGAATATTAAAATGAGTTTTCTAGTAGTAAATTTACACATTTATTTTTAAAACAAAAGCAATTTTGTCCCTAGTTCCTTTAAGAATATTCCAGTTATGTTTATACAGGTAATGGAGAGGTTGTTACAGAGTTTAGCCCCATATAGTAGTTTGCTTATTTTCAGGAAAAAGTGTATTTAAATAATTTACTCAGGAAGATCAGTAAGTTAACAAAAGAACACTAGAAGGGAGGAGGGGGAAGTTCATCACAATAACTTTCCGGTTACAATACCACAGCTAGAAACTTTACAGAGAAAGTACTCCCTTAGATTGAACCCATGACTGATTGTTCAGAACAAGCTGTAGCTCATAACAGTTGTGTGTTCTCCACACTGAGAACACTGAAAAAGAAAGTCTTTGTAGGACAGAATTATAAATGATCTGAAGTGAGACAGAGAAAACTGATCTTTGATTAATACAGCACTAGGTAAAAAGTGTCCCCATAAGCAGCTAGTATTCCCACTTCCTTCAGGGCAACGAAGCTAAAAATTGTTGGAATTACAGTAGTTGACCATATTTGTGTGCATTAGTAGAATAATTTCCAGATATAAAAGACAAATTTCATCAGATGTTTGATTAGAACACCCTCAAGACAGGGTATTTCTTCATAGTATAAAGCTATTACAGCTATCCAGTTAAAGCATGTGCAAAACCAGGTAATTTCTTCCGTTCACAGTAACTGAGGTAAAATCAGGTAGGCTTCTTCAGGAGTTGGGAAGTTCATGAGATATGAACTGTTTTAGTCTCTCTAAGTACTGTGCATAAAGCTCTATGTCATTATGCCCAGCCCCTTCCACCCAGAGGGGCTCTACCGCTCGCGGACATCGCTCGTACATGGCCAGGCCGTGAGAGAAATCGATTACCTCGTCTTCGGTACCATGGATTACCAACACAGGAGAGGTTACTTTAGATATCTTGTCAATGCTGGGGGATAGAAAAGAAAAACATAGCTCAGTTTGGGGCTTTAACTTTCATACCATTAAAGAAAGCGAGCTTAACTATCAACACATGATCCAGTTACCGCTGCGTGTTTTTAAATGGCTGCGAAATGTTGGAATTGTGCCCAAGTGATACAGAACAAGGCTCACTCCCAAAACACACATGTAAACAGGAGCCCGCACTGCGATCACCGTCATCCCACCAGTTCTAACGACAAGAACCTCAAATGGGCAGCATGCAAATAACGTGTGGCACAAAAACCCCAAAACGTTGAGTATATCTATCCCCAAAACCACTGACAGGCAGAAAAGATTCCATGGGACATGTTGCCAGTGTGGACTCTTCACATTACACATTACCACCTTCCAATTTAACAGATTAGGAACTAATTCACTACATTCCAGTCACAAGACTCAAAAAAAAAAAAAGCCTCAGCTCATAAGGTTTGAGCCTGTCTTTAAACCCCCAAATTAAAGCAGATTCAGCTAAAGAAAAACAATCTGTTCTTTGTACTGATAGTCTACATTCAAACGGCAAAAAAGAAAACTGTGGGAGAAGAGCATTACACAAGGATATTTAACTGCAAACCAGAAGAAACTCACACAGGATTTTACTTCACGCAACCAACTTCTTCACCAGCACTGACTGCAAAGTGGCCTTAAAGTAAGCTTTTCTCCTTTTGTTCCAGCTACACTTAGCAGACCAATAAAGCTAGCGACCACTTCTCACAGGAAAACGGGTTCAGAAGAAAGGGAAGAGTGACAAAGGCACCTTCACACCTAAGCGTTCAGGCCAGAAAACCCCAATTATGAAGCATACTGGTAGCACATGAACTTCAAACTGGTAAACAGCAGCCTTCTCTGTCCTCATGCAGGCACCAGCTTTTATTTGCAGACAGCCATTTCGTGTTGGTAGTTACCAATAATTCCAAATCAGTACAGAGACACCAAGTGCTAATGAACTCTCAGCTTCCTACCAGCTCCACTTACATCAACAAATGGAGGAACTGGCTCAGGACATTATGCAGAGTATGGAATGAAGTGGGTGGAAAAAATAGGTATCAGTAATATTTGACTTCACAGAAGGACAAGTCTATTTCTTTATGCTATCTAATAAAAGGCGTTTGGATTTTCCTGCTCCTGAAGAACAAGAAAGCATGTAATTTTGGTAAGTCTGGAGATTCTAAAGTGATCAAGACTGCTTAAAATGATTAAAAAATACACATGCCAATATACACTGACTTAAAAACAGGTTTAAAGAAGCTTTATGAAAATATAAAGTTAATTAAAAATTAAGATGTAAACTGAAGCACTAAAGCTCACGCATATAAATCTCAGCATTTAGTATTCTAGAGAAACGTCATTGGTATTCCAGTAAACAGCTGAGTGTAAACACATTTCTGTCTCAATACTCCTCCAAGAAAACAGGCTTCATGTCATTTAAAGAGGAAAAGTGTGATTTAAAATTAAAATGCAGCCTATTTCACTTTTCCTGCCTAAAACCTGAGTTGTGTGCAACTACGCTGAATACAGAAAAATATCCCAAGAACATGAGAGACATCAGAATAATGCAGATTTTTTCCCCCATAATTTTCATCCCACAATTAATATCATAGCCAAATGTAAATACTTTATAATTAACGTGCTATATAAACTGAAGTCTTAAGCCCATGAAGGGTCTGTCCCCAAGCTCCATGATGTGACAGACATGTCAGCTACATACAGCTACAGAGATGTTTATATATCATTTTAGTGGCTGGATACCTATTTCTCATTTATTGTAGGAAACCAGGAAACCCCTTTCCCTTCAGTATTCAGATAATGAAACTACTTTTTCACATATATTCACAGACCATTAAGCTAGATAATATTTGTATTTTGCAGAAAATTGGACAGCGTCCCATTGCCAACTCAGCGACTCATAAGGCAGTATTTAAACTGCACGTTAGACTGACTTAGTATTCTTAGCCATACCGCTCTGCAGCTAGAAGAATCTACAGAGACCAAATTCTCATGGAGTCCCAACATAAAATGCACATAATAGCAATTCACTGTAGGTGCACACAGAACTATTTTGTTTCCCACCGTGAAGACAGACAGTTGAGCCGCACACATTCATAAAAGTGCACTGCTGTTTATTTTCACTGCTTACAGTACAAGTGAAGTCAGACTGACAGCAATGAACAGCTCAGTAGGGTAAGAACGAAACACTCAAGTGCTACAATACATCTGTTGTCACTGTTCCCCCCTCATGCTTTTTCTTTTTGAAACTGTTATTTGATTTGGCTGGTATCAGCTAATCACTGTTACTTTTGTAATCAGGGCTATTTTTAAGGCTTTGTTTTCTTCTCCTCTCGCATACTGGATTTCAGGTTTGAGGATGATGAATGAGTTGGAGGATAAGTGTTTCAAATTCTGACTGCACCTTCAACAATTTAATTAATTAATAACCTATTTGGAAGAATTCTAAACATGGGGACTGGACAAAGATACCGTGAGAGCCACTATTACTTGGCCATTATTACTTCTAGCTGGTTTGGCATACGGATTTATATCTATGGCCTCCCCCACCTTCTAATTTTAATCTGTTGTAACCAAAATAAAACAAACACAACAAATGCTATGAATATCCCCTACTACACTTATTGCAAACATGACCTTCTGAAGCAAACCTGAGCTTTGCACAAGATTTCAGTGAGTCTCTGCTTTGCCTTCTCCCTTCCACAGACTACTTAGCTTTTTATCTGTGCCGCCCCTCACCTTCCCCACCCCAGGTCTATATACACTGCTACAAAGACTGGCTTCCCCTCTCATATTCTCTGATAATTTAAACTGGGTCAAATGAGAAGTTTTAAAAGATTCCTAGAACATCTGCCGTTCCAAGGACCTCTACTATTCCCAAACACTTGGATACTCTAATTTCAGACTGTTGCAATTGCTGTTCAAATGAAACACTAGGTTATAAAGGCAACTGTTTTATCTTGAAACCAGTTGTACATAGCTTTCTGCATGTAAAATATTCTAGAGCTTCTTAAAGCAAGCTGAAAATCTTCCAAAAGAGGGACAGTAACTTACTTTATTTTGGTCACAGACATTAGGATCTTACATGATCTTCATCAGGGAGGAACAATCCAAGTCTTGGTACCTTTAGTGATTTTATACGGACAGCATTGCAAAGATGCAGGAGTGTTTTTATTTACAAGGACCAAAGGCAAAGAAACACTAAATGCACTCCCTCCAGATTATACATGAAATGCAGAACCACGCTGAAAAGTGAACCACACTAGTCTGACACTCTAGCCTGATCCTCTCGTATTTTGTCCCTTCAAAATCAGCAATAATCTATACCTTTTTCTCTGCTGATCTAGTAAAACTAGCAATATTTTAACAAGCAGCTTGAAAACAGCACATCCATTTCATGGCATCATATTACCTTCTAAATCAAAGTTGACTGAGATGCTAAGAGTGTACAATTACTAATTTGTTAGTCATTAGCCTGAAGGACTTAATAGTGTATAATCAGTTGTTAAGCTACTACTCCAAACTTGACAGCATAAAAATTCTGATATTAACAACTCGTAACACAAAAACCAGGAGAAAAATTAGTTGTAATCACTAAGACTTTATTTGTTCGTTGAGCTGACTCACATCAGTTTGAGACTGACATCAGCTTCCTCCTTACATGATGCATCTCTGCTTGGATTTGGAAGGTGTGTGTATCTGAAGTTTAAAATGCAGGTGACAATTCAATAAAGTTCCCTGGCAAGTTACACAACTAGTCCCTTTCAAACACCTAAAGAGCATATTGAGTACAGAACAACCCTCTTTGCAGTGTTCATACGTACCTTGGAAAAGCATCAAAGCAATAGGTTTTCCTAGTGTCGGGAAAAGCTACCCGTAATCCAGACATCAAGGGAGAATGAAGGATTACTGCTGCACACTCGTACCGAGATGCCAGGTCTACTGTAGGGACAGTACCAATACTCTGACCATACAGAATAATGTTCTCAGGACTAACACCATACCTGTAGAGAAAAGAAACATCCCTTAAAAAAACCCCAAACACCAAACCAACAAAATCAAGACATATTGCATCACAAAAGCAAAAACCAAAACAAACAAAACAAACAAAAGGAGAGGGGGATAAAAACCAAAGCATCACTCCTACCCATTGTAGCTCCTTAAAATCTATTCCTAGGAGACATGAATTTACAAGTCTAAACTTTAAAACAGTCCAATAAAATAAATAATGAAAATATTACACAGGCTGAAGAGAGCTATCCTCAGAGAAGGAATGTCTGTTTGTTCATTGATCTTCATCATCTTCATGAACACCTCTCATCTTTCACTCCATAGCACAGCAAATTATAAATTAGACTTCCCCCCCTATCCAGAGTTACTCTCAGGAATTTCAATTAGATATTCTGGAGGTTAACAACTTTTCCACCATTAAACAAGATAGTTACTCCTCTGCCCACCTTTCTTTCCATGCAGCTGGAAAAAAAAGACCAAACTGCCTTGTTAGTGTAGCTAGAGACACCACAGAGGATAAGAATTTGAGAGGATAGTTCTGTTAATTTTTTCAATTTCTGATCAGTGTAAATTGTTCCTTTTTTCTTTTCCAGTTTAAATATGTCAAGCTTATTTTGTAATTACACAGATATATCATTCCATAAAATTCAGGGTTCATAGGGAGTCTTGGATGGCTCCCCAATATTCCCACCCAGTCTACAAAACTGTCCTAGCTTGTGTACTGTTTCACAGCTGCAAAGAAGTTGAGGATGATACTAATTCATTTTTTACTTTAAGTACACAAAATATAAAAGGAATTTGGAAGGGGCATAGGAAGAGGCAACAGTGGCTACGAAGATGTCAAGAGTACGATAGTATTTGGTCACTACAACTTGTTAGGAAACCTGCAAATCAAAGCTGTTACTCAGTTAATTATAAAATATTTACCCAGAAGATTTCTATGTATAACTCCACTTCCTATTGCAAGCTGTATAAAGCATAATTGAGTGCAGAACAGAACACATTTCTAGCAGAAAATTATTTGTGCAGAACATGTCTTTTTGCCAGTCTACACTGCCTACAGTCCTGCTGTCACTGCTATGACAATGAAAATAAAACCCTACACTTTAGTCTATACCCAATGTACACCTGGAAGGTTTCAACTTCCTTGCCAAGCCGATAGCAAGGTGTATGGCAGCCCTGGATAGTACTTGACTTTCAGGCAGCTAAACGATGGGGTATGTGCAAAAGAGAGAAAATTACAATGGAAGAATAATCAATAATTAAAATTACAATAGAAGAATAATCCAGTACTAACCATCCAACTACAGGGTGTCAAGATTGCCTAGTTTTACGATGAAGTAGAACTAGACTGGATGGTAGCCTCTGTGAAACTGGAATTTTCTTAATATTTCTATACTGCTGAGCATAAGGGCACTTTTGGCATTCACTGTAATATGAATAAGCAACTGTATAAAAATATCCCCTTGGAGTAAAATTTTATCCTCTTGGTAACCAAGCAGCAGCTCACGTTGGTGGTCTATCACCACGGCCATGGCCTGACGTTTTTAAAAGAGATGTTGTAAAGCTCTTCTAGGAGCATTTTTTACCCCTTACTGTTAGAAATAGTCCAGCACACAGTAAATAGAGCCTAGCTGATTTTGGTATGCATGTTAACAGGATCTTGGCACAAAGCCTTTTCCTCACAGACTTCATTCTGGCTGTTGGGTGGGGAGGGCTGGAGCCATGTACCTTTGAGGGCAGGACATGAATCCAATCTATTGATCTGCCAGCTGTTGCATCATATTAAACAGGCAGAAATGCACCAACATCAGGGAATACAAGGAAATGGGACAGAAAAAAAGATCCACTAAGTGGCACTTAAGTAGGGATGGAACGATACTAATGCTGGTAGGCTTTGCAATACCATCCTGAACTCCAGCATCATGATAAATGTAAAGTCCCCTTTCTGAGAGGTTTACAATCTAAGCAGAATACGGAAACAGACGTTTTAATGAGAATCACAGGAAAACAGGATAGCAGAGGGTAGCAAGAGAATTCTTTCAACACGTACAGTTGCCTTAGTATGGCATTTTTCTTCAACATTCATCTGCTTTGGACTCACACCTTTTGATGTTATTTTGTTTCTGAAAACAGCTCATATTGTAAGTGGAGCACCTTGTTGCTGTGGCAATAAACAATTTCAATTTCATAGTATGCCAATTAAAGTCAGATATAGTCTATAGCATCATTAAAAAACACAGATCTCTAAATTTAAAGTAGCCCTTCATCACTAAATAAGTGCTACAACTGTTCAGTATCTTAACTCCGCAGAAAGGCAACATGACAATTTTGAAGGAAAAAAAACCCCACCTTAAAGTATTAGGACACTGAGTTAATGCACTTGTAGCCTGTCATTAGGTCAAATGTCCTTTCTACTTTGTTTTCCTACTGACAGACAACTAAAGGAATCTCTTGGACCATCTTAGTTAGGGACAGTCCAACTTTCCAAGACAGAAGAGTTACTGTAACAGATTTATCTTTTTAAGCCCTTTACCACTAGGCCATCAATCAGAAGGTGAGACATCAAGCTTACCACAAACATCAGCAGAAACAGCTACATGTAAAATTTATTAACTGCGAGGCCAAAGGACATATGACAACTCATAAGCAAGGTCCATGAATAATTGACACATGCGAGGTTCTTGGAGCTGAAGGCCAGGGCTTGGCTCTGTGATACTCTGCCTCTTCACGAACTTCGCTGCCCAGCTGGTGACTCAGCAAGCACCGTTCAACTGAGGTACAAAATGACCTGGGGATTTTTTTATCTTTAAAATACAGTATCCTTTAAGCAAAGGCTGGGTCCTTCCCCCACTCTCTGCAAACTCCCTTGTGGCATTAGATTCTGTGCAACAGGACTAGCGATACAGAAAGTGAAAGAGAAGAGAGGAAGAGCAGACATGGGTAAGGAGGCAATGAAAGGGACATAGAAAAAAAGGAAAGAATGTGACAGAAAAAGGCAAAAGACATTCTGAGAAAAGAGGAATCCTGTTACAATCTGCTTTCCTATTAAGGAAGAAAGTCCTTCCACCAGCTAAACAGCAGCTCCTATAAATATCTCCCTTGAAACACACGAGCTTTGGTCTCTGTGGAAACAGAGCTCCGTTTGACGGAGCCGGAGACCCAAGTTAAATTTATGGGTATGCTCCTGCACTACTTCTGTGGAGCCCATCGGAACGTTCAAAACAAGCAGGGCAACATTGCAATGTGGAAACCAGCCTTCAGCAAAGACAAAGTAGGAAGCAATTCAAAACAGTTACTGTGGGCATATGTAAAACATTGATTTGACAAAGAGGAAAAAAAAATAAAGGAAAAAAGGGCAGGCAAGCTTTGTTCCCCAAGGGAAGTCAGTTACTGAGAAGTGCAAAGCTACTGTGGTTTAAAATGAAGCAAGCATTTCTGCTCCCCCTTACCCACAAACGCTTATCAGGTGGCAAAGTTCTCCTGCCTAGTCTACTCTCAATAACCCATGAGCAGATTATGTGGATTATGGATTACATTTCTTATGTGTGCAGAAAAAACCCCACCTATCTTCACAAGCAGTAGAGCTATCTGCACCTACAACTTCCCAATTCAGGCCAGGCCTACCTAAGGCACCAACACACTCCATAGTTAATAGTAACACAGTATTTTTATTTACTTATTTATTTATTTTTGCCTGTGTTATTGCCTCAATTTATACAAATTAGGTTTACCAGCAATTCTGGTCTCCTTATGCTAGCATGAACTACGTGCACAGAAGTTGGCTATCAAGAATCTAGACCCAAGACTCTTCTACTTACTCCTGCACAGAGTAGTAGGAGACCTCAGTCACACCAACAGGTCAGTGGGACAGAGAAGATTGGGCATATTGCTGAAAGTGAGTACAGCAAAGGATGGGACACAATTACCTCTAGTTCAGTCTGCTTAGCTGTATAGTTGTGGCTCGGGCCACATCCCTCCTCAGTTTCCTCATACAACACAGATGATGGTATCAATTGCCTTTGTAAAGTACTTAATGCTTTCTGGCTAACAGCACTATGTACAAACTATGTATTATCATAAAGCATCTTTAATTATGAGAATAAGATGCTGATCCCCCCCTGCCCAGGGCTTCAGCTTTGAGTGATACAGATGGAAAATTTACCATTGCTATTTTTACTCTCTCCTTACTCAGTTGGAAGCACTAGTGGAATGCTGCTGCAGGGACTACAGACATGTCATACAGCTAAAGCTCTGCAATGTTCACAGCCAAAGTTACAGCACCTGTGCCAATCCTCAAAGGTGGTAAATACATATTCATTAATGAGGCCAGTTCTTTTTTCAGGCTTACTGAATCAGTGAAGTTAACCACACCTTATATTTTCAGTTTTGAAGTTTTATGGTATTTGCTGTCCCAATATCCCTTACCTAAACTGGAAAGCATATAGAACAGCATGGATATAACAACAGCAACAAATTATTTTTCAAAAACAGTCACAAACAGATAGTTCAAAAGCTATCTAAGCAGAGCATTTTGACTACACAAGCCCCATTTCATAATGCTGTCGTGACCTACTGTTTAACTGCTACTAAACTAAGGCAGCTACTGGTGGTCAAATTCTTCCTTACAACACAGTATAGAAAGATAAAAGCTCAGGAAAACAAGGTAACTAGCTCGTGCATTCTTGCAAGGAGACAGAGTTTGAAACTGTGCACTCCCCTCTCAAGGGAACACCAGTGAAATAATTCATTTTCAAGACACAAAGAAAATACAGCATACATCAGGAATGACACGAATCATGCCACATTTGGAGGAAATAAGTGACTTCAAGTATTTTTACTAGAACATACATGTGCTCAGTTATAATAAGATCTTCATAGGCTATTCTTCAAGTCTGTTTCTTCCTGTTTATACAAACCCACTTGTCACAGCATACTACTCGTTCCCTTTTCAAAATGCATTATCTCTAAACTTTATAATCCAGGAAATTTAGATTCCTTATTAAGAAATGCAGATAGGTTTTTCTATAGCATCATTATATACTTCCATAAGATATGCATCTACATTTTCAGAAAGAAGTGGCTATTTAATCCAGTATGAATCAAAAAAATCTAATTTTGAGGGTAGAAAGGAAAAAACAAAAATCCTCAATTATGTAAAAATCCCACATGCAGAGTGCATACCTTGAACAAGAGTTTATGTTGTAGGACCTTCACGTTAAAAAAAACTCAACAAGATAAGTTCAGTCAATAAATATTACTGCAAATAATTTACAGTATCAGAACAAAACACTGAATTTCACATTGTGCTTCAGCAAGTACCACTCCAGCATGTCAGCCAAAATACCACAGAAATTACAGCAGATTTTCAGCCTAAATGCCAACACTAAATTGAGAGCAAAGCATTAGATTAAGGACTTTTGGTGTTAACCATAACAACAACTGTCAAATGAGAAAAATCAGAATTATTTCAAGATTCACAGGAAACACTGGCACACAGTAAGAGTCCCTGTGCCAGTTCTTCATTCCAGTTTCCTTGAATTCACACAAACATAGGTCTAAAATTCTTCACTGTTTTACTGAGCACAATAGACACTGATTTTTTAAATTATGCGATGTCTTCTTCCTCCTCTACCTCCTTCCTGTCCAAATCTACAAGTACTATGTGATTCAAGTTCAGGTACAGCAGACTCTCTTTGACTTCACATTTTCATTGTAGTAAGAGCCAAAAATGGTTTGCATAGTATTCTGGCTTATGAAGCTACAAAAAAAAAAAAAAAAAAAAGAGAAAAATTTTTTTGGCATATATCCCAGCACACTATCACAGGAGCAGACAAGTAATTCCACAAATGTGTTCACACTCAAAATACGTTCAATGGCTGCCAGAGAAATTTAACCAAGGAATCTGCCACAGTTTTATATCACTATTATACTGCCACACCAGACAGTCATTTGATTATGCTATAGAGAAACTCCATTGCTAATTAATATAGGCTAACTAATACTGGAGTTACAGAATGAACCCATGACTCTTGAAAACACCCTCTTAAAGGCTATTTTGGAAGTTCATTATTTGCAAATATTACACTACTACAGGCTTGCTGGACTACGTGACTGTAGCGCTAATCCAGTGATGTACCAGCTCTTCTTTTCCTATAAATAAATGGATCAAGTGGAAGCAACTTCTAGGCACTTCTTAGGACGATCATTTGCGCTGCAGTAACTTAATTATACCGAAGCATGGATCACTACAACTGCTTCTTGATTTTTGTCTTGTGATAATCAGTGATCTGTTATGAAATACTGAGAACTGTGCTCAAAGTTCAACCAAGTCCTAACAAGGATATTAAATATCACTGGTGAGCTCAAGCAACCATGACAGAAGCAGGTGATCTACACGCTGTTGAGCAGTGAAGCCACTGCAAGTTTGCCCTGAACAACCAGGGTAGGTAAAGGAAGGCTATTTCATGGCACTGTCTGGTACAAACTGTAACAAAATTACATTTTAAATTAACTGAATTATGCTAATCTACACCGAGTAGCTTCGGGGTGAGGGTTGGGACTTTTTTTTTTTTAAATAAATTTCAAATAATACTAGTTCCTCTAAAAAAATCGCTCCTTTTTCAAATACAACCTTAAATTACCTTGTGTTCATCTGCCTTGAACATAGGCTCCTGAAGATGTCATGTTTCGAAGTGGGAAACACCTTCCCTAACTAAAGTAAATCCGCTCAGCACTCAGAGCAAAACCAAGCACTCTTGAACAGTAGATCCATTCCCATCCTTTTTTCCCCCCAGCTCCACCATTACAAGTGAGTTCCTTCTTCCCCTTCAACACCCATTTTGTTGGGGGATTTCATGCCACACCTTGACAGCACTTCAACGTGCTTGTCTTGCACCACATGTTTTTAAGCCATCTTATCACCACCTTACTGCCAGTCCAGCCATGCCACAGCTAAGCAACCCAGCAGGTAGCAGGTCCAGTCTGCGGTCCGTCTTCTGTTACTCATAAATCAGGCTCTATCCTCACAACCCTTTATAGTTAATGATCTCACAGCAGAGATTGTTTGACAACTGCAATCAGACTGCATCTACCCATTCTAATTTTTCAAGCATTTTTCAGAAATAAGAGTCAAAAGAAAAGTGAAACATATAAGCATTAAAAAAAAAAGAGAGTATGCATCATCAGCCAGGAAAGAAGACTCCTGCAAACTTGTGTTCTGGAAGAAATCTCTTCCAAGCTAGCTGAACAGTAGCAAAATGTTGTGATACGAAAGACAGAACGGGGAGAAAATAGGCAATCTGTGCTTGCAGTTCTATTTTTTATTTTTTTTAAGGAGCTACAAAGTAAAACCTCTTTTGTCTTCTCTTGTACTGAGAACTGTATAACATGACTCTTCACCACCACAATAACCCAGAATACAAAATTTTGGTGTTTGGTTTATGTTAGGTTGCTCATTTGTCTACCACATGAACTAGCAGTTTTATGTATAAACAACAAACAGATTTGGAACAGTTGCTTCTGACTGACTGAGGGTTTGCTTCTTTGTTTTCCCTAGATAGCAGGGAATGAGGAAACAGTTTTCAGTAAATGTGCATTGAAATTTAAGCAGGAACTTGTGCCATGGGCACACTGATAGAAGAGAATAACTTTGCCTCTACAATCATTAATTCTTTCATATCAAATGACAGTTAGCAAGAAGGCCACTGACAAGCAAAACCAGACTCTCGTAGGGCATCCAACAAAAATGTGCAATGATGCGGCTGAGCCTTCCATTTGAAGTCCTACCTTTATCATTCCACTACTTTATAACAAAAGGTAAATAACACTCCAATACTCAATGTGCACTCATGCAACAACAGGAAGGGAGCACTTTCCTAAGTGAATTCCTAAATAAACCCCTCAATGTTAGGAGTTCAGTTCCCTAATTACAGGAGCAAATGCAACCCAAAACCACTGTATATTGAAATACAAGAAGCTAGCAACAGTGGAAATAGGAGTTAAACACATGGATATACTAAAATGTAATTCCCACTCCCTCAACTTTCTTTACTTTAGCAACCTTAGAAATCAACTAGAGTTCTGAAGCTAGCACTGCATTCACAAGTCTATGGTTTTGAAGATACATGCACGCTCTCTACTCTTCATAGCTTCCCGCTTCTCCTAAAGTGCTTTCTTAGAGCAATCTTGATTTACACCATTTAGTCCGAAGACACAACGGATAGATGGCATACTAAAATGAATCTCTCACTCCAGTTATTTTAAAAATAGAGTGCTGGACTTAACTTTAACAAAGTATTTTGCATTTAATTAAGATGCTCTGTAGCAAATAAATGTGGAATACAGAAGTCTTAAGCTTTATTTATCAAAGACAGGAAACCTTTACTAGCCACTAAGAACTATCTTCATGACCACAGCATCAATAATTCACAAAAACTCAGTCAGCTACATTCTATTATATACTCTTTACTGTAACCGGTATATAAAATCTATATATCCATTCTCTGAGGAACATTTAAATAACCTGAGACAGCAGAGAAAACTCTGTTACTTTCACAGAGCAGCTCAGTCTATAGTATCTTCTGGAGTAAAGAATTCATTATCTTCACCCCCAGCTTCTATCTCATCTCTATCCTGCTGTGGTACTTTTATTTCAGTTGCACACATCATACTCTATGTTTTATAATACAGCAGAGCTAAGACAGATGAGCATGCTCCTCACAACATTTAACGCTGTAACACTGAAACTTTGACAATCCTTTTACTGTTGCAAAAAGCCTGCACTTTCACTTTGGATATCCTACACTCAAAAGCTGAAAAAAATGAGGCAAACTACTCCCTGAAATTGTACTCCTATAAGGGTTGTTACGAAGAACAAGAAAGATTTGACGATATCCATGTACCTAAACACAGTACCTTTTAATATAAAGACTTCAGTTGAAAAAAGTATGTGTCAACTAACACAGAAACTGATTCCCTAGGAAACATTAAAAAAAACCCGAGTGCAAATATTAACACTGGTTATGCATTCCTACAAGTTTTGTGCTTTCATAGCTGTTTCTTAGATTTCAGTTACTTCCAAACTGAAGAGTCTTGCCTTATTCCCGAGGCTGAAAATTCACAGTGAGCCAATGCATTCTGGCTCACCTCCCAAGCCTATCACATAACCCTCCTCACCACCCTTGGCTCAGCACTGGGAGGCTGAGGGTTTACAAGCCTGGAGGAAGCAATCTTGCTGCTCTCCAACAGCTCTCAAAGCATTTTTTTTTTCAGGAGCACTGTATTATTCTTTTAGTACTCCCATCTGTTTATTGGAGCACCTCTGACACCTCAATCTTGAGCACTGCTCTTACCCTGACTTCTCTTCACATCAAACACTAACTTTCTGAAATATTTCCCTTACCTCTGCATACCTATAGCACCGCACCATAGTTTAAGGCCAGCCTGCCGCAGCACTAATTGCCATGAGCTGCACCTATGCATGACTTAAGCCTCTAAATTGGGATTACTTACCTGAGAAGGAGCGCAGCGGCTTTTGACCTGAGCTGCTACCTGCTCTACCTACCTCTGAGGTTTCTACCCTTTTGTCAGGTACAGCTCAGCTGCTTGAAGCAAGGAATAATTGCTGAAGCGCACAAACCAGTCAAGATAAAAAGAAATGGCACCAGTTAAGTTTTCTTTGAATATATCAGGGCGTAGTTTCTGAAAACAGTTATCACTGTATATGCAGATCATGAAACAAGACTAACCCTAAACTGTAATCAAACTGCAAAGCTCACCTAAAGTTTCACACTTCTAGGTTTGCACAGCTGATTAGCTATACACACTATAACTTAATAAAAAAAGGTATTCCCAACCTAAGGATCTTACAACAAAAGTATATACAAATTCTGCTGAAGGCAACTGTCTAGACTCTCTAAAAGAATTAAATGGTTTGCTAAGCTGGAATTAATCCTTTGGAGACTAATATTAGAAAAGCTAGATGACAAAAAAAACTCAAAGCAGACCACTCAAAAATGTTGATACCTACAGGGCTTGGCTGGAACTATTCAGGCAAGTAGTCCCACCACTGATTTAAGTCAATTAACTACTTTTTCTTTTTTTTTTTTTTTTTTTTTGGGGGGGGGGAGGGGTATGTTTGGTTTTGTTGGGTTTTTTTCCATTCTTGCCTTCCTTTTGCATTCTCTTCCACCTATTTATTGTAATTTTATTTACGTTTCAGTCTTTAAGCAAAAGCTATTTCATCTACAGGTCTTACAAAGAACCTCACGTTTTCAAAGATTAACAGCATTAAATGACTAGTTTTGCTATGATTTTTTGATATAGCTTACAAGCCATTAAACACGAAATATGTGGCATTGATATAGCATTTTCCTTACGTCACTTATAGACAGTCATAACTATATCCAGAAAACAAGCTGATAAAAAAAGATTCAAGTATTATCCCCATAATGCTAATGGAGGAGAACAAGAAAAAGTTGAACTGTCTCAACAAACAGTAGGTGCTTGTATCCAAAATCCTGTTAACAGCAGACAAAGTTAAAGCCATTTTCACACTGTTCTTCAAAGATCCCTGGAAATCTGAATGCAGTCTCTCGCACAGAGCACCAGAGCCAGAGTCCAAGAGGATTACATGGGAGCTGGAATGGATAAGGCCTTGCAAGTATGCAAGCACACAAACTGGATGCATCATTTCTTCCCATCCAGCAGCATTGGTATAGCTCTGGCAGTGATTTGAGAGTCTCTGACAGAAAGGGGATGAGAGGGCAGAAAGGCAGGATGGAGGACAAGAACGGCAGAGAGGTCCTGATACAAAGTGATTAGTACCAATGAACTGGTCTAATATTCCTAAAAAGAACTGACTGCAGATGAATGCATCTGTCTCCCATATATGAATATTTTATCAGCCAGCATTATATGAAGATGACTCAGCTGGCAGTAGGATTTCTCTTTCCCTTATATACTTATATTAATATGCTCAAGCACTGCAGAACAACAAACAGTTATTAAATAAGACTGGGCTTCTCTCAAAGATATGCAATATCTCAAACACTGAAGGGCTCTATGCAGAAGCCAAGTTAAGAACTGTCATGACCTGTGTTATCCAGGAGACCACACATCCTGCTTGGATAGTCCTCTTTAATCCTCTGGAAATACTTCATGTTTCTTTCAGTTACTCTAACCATTTCCACAGATTTAAAGACAAGCAGTATTTTCTTTTGATTTAAAAATCAAAACAATAGGCGCTTCCACTGCACTGACACATCTTGTGAATCATAAATAGGAAGAAATCCTACTTCGGTAAGTGACTGTAACCTCTATTTTTCCCCCACCTCAAATAAGTGGGGAAAACGCATACAAATCTTCTAATTGCTCCAAACACTGAGCTTTATTAGTGTGAATCTGTATGCGCTTAAGCATCTGCTTTCAAAGAAGTGCCAAATTCACAGCCTCACAGAGAACCACTACTCTCCTGATGAGTGTCTCCTGCCTTCTCTCAGTTATCCATTTTCAGCTAGGTTTGTTAATATTCTAACAAATATCAAGAGTGATAACTGCCAAATGGAAGAAGACAGTCATTTCATGAAAGCAATCTATTACTAGAAAAGATTCTTCCAACATCTTTTCAGAAACAAGAAAATCCGTGTTCTTTCTTTGTGCCATTTTTATATTGGCACTCTGACTTTTAAATCAGACTCATCAATTCCTTTCTTCCTAAGCATCCTCAAGTTCTTCCATTCCTGTCACTCAAAGATGGGCTGATTTGACTCTACCAGAATTAAAGATCTGTTGCTTCACAAAATCTATACTTTATCAAGCCAATATTTAAACCTGCACTGTTTTACACTTCGTTTTCCTCTGGCACTTGTTCCTTTAATGAACTTTTAGCACAATGAATGTCCAGGCCCCAGTAACAGTCAATATAAAGCTGATTAAAAAAATATATAGCAATCACCAGGATTAACAGCACCAGATGTTCTAAAACAGCAGACCAGAGATAACTAGTTCAGAGCTTAAAAATCAAATTTCCTAGCCAAAGCCTTTACCATCACAAAACCAGGGGCTAAATCCCTCCTCCCAGTAAATACTACTTAGAACTGTGAACAACAAAACTTAGCACAGAGTCAAAGTTTCTCCTGCGCGCTTCTGTTCAGTTGAAGTGCTCAGGAAACCTGCCTTGTGTTCTCCAGGAACTTCAAAAGATAGCACAAAAAAAGTAATTTATTAGAGAAACAGATATCTGCATTTAATTATATGCAGAAATATTAACTACCAGTAAGTTTTACCTATTTTAAAGTAACAAATGCTAATCTAAGAAATGGGAACAGTACTTCTGTACATTTAAAAAAATTACTAACTTTTTCATAACTTTCCTAAACTCACATCAGAAAATTCAGTCCTGAAACCTGGTCATATATACTTTCTCAGCTTATCCAGCTATCTTATCTGGGATCATTTGAGCTTCTATGGAGTAAAAGACATTTTGCTCAGACTGTGCAAATCAAGAGGTTTTAACAATGGTCAAACAGCATGCTTGCATACTTTGTTTTCTGCCAACATACCTAGTTAAAGGGGTCAATTGCTTTTGTAGTCTTTTTGGTGAAAGATTTCTTGCTAGTCAATTTTTTCATCTCAAAAAAAAGATGCTTACCAATTAACAGCTAGCTACTCTGCAAGAAGCATGAGTACCTAGCAGTGGATCAAGGACAACTGTTAATGCAATCACTTAAGTGCATTATTTCAGCTGATGCTAAAGGTAGAATCTGACCCGCAGCCACATCTTAGAAAATTAAAAAAATAATAAAAAAAGAGAAGCAGCTTCCTGATGTTATTCAATGCCCAATTTGCCTCCATCTGTGATGCAGTCCTTGTAAAGCAAGCAGGCACCCTACTTGATTGCAGTATTACCAGAGAACAACTGGTTATGCAGGAAAAAACGTTAGCAATTCCAGTACATGCCACACCGGCACTTAACTGCCTACCAATAAACCAGCATAGCATAAAGAAGTCTTGTACTGTTGGAGTTTCTATTTTTGAAATAACAGATAACAGTGCAGTGCTTTGAAAAGTAGGTGTATTAATGTCTACATTATGGCCAAATGCCAATTTGCATAGTAACATTTTGGCTAGGCAGGTTTTCTGCAGTTCACCATTTCACAACACATGCACTTTTACTTATAAGCTACTGCTGTTTTCTCCCCCAACACACGTTCTTCATATTTAGCTCTGCTTATAGTTACATTTTATAAATGAGTAATATTTCCCTTTCTCCTAGTACCACAAAGCTTCCAAGACAGAAGCAAAATAGAAATACTTAATGAGAATTTAAAAAAATATTTAAAGAGTAAGTCTGATCAGTTCTACAGTGAGGAGCACGAAGGAACATCACTCACATTAGACTACTGCCCAGGAGCACTAGGAACAGCAGAAGGAAGAAAAAGAGTAACAAATGACAAACAATGCCTGCTAAATCAAGTTCCTCTGCTCCCCCTCAAAATCCCAGTGATAAAATCAGCTAAGTTTAAGCTAACATTGCTTCCTTTATTCCAGGTTAACACTCACTTCATAATAAAAAAAGAAAAATAGAAAATTCCTGTGAATGCCCAACCAAAGAGACTAATAATCTTTGGTTCAGCTTCTCCTGCTGCTGAAATGCAACAAGTTTAGAACTACATCCAGGTAAGAAACATCCAAGATCCTTAGGTTTAATGTTTCTCCTTATGAACATTATTAAAGTGGATTTTTGGATGGAAAGGGTAATTTTCTGAAATAACTGGAAGGTGCCAGATCTTATTTATATCAACGGTGCCTGTTCAATGCTCTGCGCAAAATGGGCTACAGATCTTAGATGAGCTTTGACAGAATGGCATCCAATTTGGAAGGGTGGTATATTTGGCACCAGCCTGCTTGGTCTCAGGATATAAAAGAACTCAATAAACCAAGGAGACTTTACGACCATCTCACCCTCTACAAAACTGTATGAACATTAAGGATTTATGACAATCTTCTCTTTCACATCAAGAATTCAGATCCAAGTTATATTCAAGTACATTCTATCATCTTCATTCTTCATTAATGCAAATACGAATTAGAATAATTAAAGACAACTACATTTCTGCCTGCATTCCTTCACAGATAGTAGCTTCTGCATTATCAGATTGATTTCAGTATAAATTTCAAAAACAGGATAAAGAACTAATTGTACTGGTTTTATGCACAGGGGGCTTTAAAGGTGAACATCACATTACATGAATGATTAGCAAGAGCTCAGGGGGAGAGAGCAGACGGTTTCTGTATCAGAGAAACAGAAGTTTGGAAGCTGGCAGAGATTCAGCAAAAGTCAAAACCTTTTAGGCATGCTGGTCAGGCTTATGGTGAAAACACCACTTAATACCTTAAACTACTATACTGACTCCTGAAAAGGTGCTTCTTGCATCAGGAAGAGATGCCTGCAACGTATGCTAACTCACAGTGTAATTATTAACCAGTCTGAGGCAAAGGTTACATGTTCATAAACTAGTATGCATAAAAATAGCAAAACTGTAGCTGAAACACTACCCCACCTCTTCCTACAACTCTGGTACTTTTACAGTTGGTTAAACTTGATAAGATGTCATATCCAGACTGAAACACTAACTTTTTCTGTAGTATTATTAAGACACATTAAAAAAACATGCTTTACTAGAAAAATAGACAAGCTTTTTACAGCAGGGAGCAACAAAAAATATTATGAAGAAAATGTGTAATACAACTTAATATGTGAGTTGAGGTACATTCCAGTCTTAGGGGAAAGAAAAGACTGGCTCAGGGTAAGAATTGTCCAAGGAACACCTCCAAAATAAATATTATACCAAACTACCTACTTCATTTAAAAAAAAACAAAACAACACACCAAAACATACACACACTTTTGTGAGAAATGAAGCTATAAAGAACAAATAGCATGCTGGAGAAGACTTTTGTAAATTTGCCCTGGAGAACATGCTTCAAAAACAAGACCATTTTCTTGAAAGATGCTACTTTGCCCGGGCTGTCATACAGCCAACATCCTACTTAAATAAATTCATCAGATGTTAGGGAAGACTATACAGAGATGGGAGTAAGATTAAAATCTGTACAAACAAACCAGTTTAGGAGGCTTAAGGAGGCAAGTTAACTACTCAAAATTTCCTTTAAAGTGTAGATGGTTCCATACAGCATTTTGGTTGCAAAATGCTTAACAGAAGTCTACCCTTGTATTACTGTTGGCTTCTCTTATTTTGCATATTATTAAGGCTTGCAATTTATTATATAGTGTAATAGTTAAGACAAAGTGCTTGTTTAATTTATAATAAATAGCCATTAAGATTAATGGAATAATGACAAAATAACCTGAACTTTAACTCAGTTTATCTGTACACTGGAAAAAATATATAGCTGGCTTTGCTTCTTTGCTGGTATTGAACACCATTTTTCAAGTTCTATGAGAACATCCAAAGCAAAGCCAACTAAAAGTCAGCAGAGAGGAGGAATATCCAAAAAGATCCTACAATCCAAGTAAAACACTTTCTACACAACCTTATTAAAAGGGAAGCATTTCAAGCCATACTATTTAAAGGGTGCTTTCCTGAGAAACATGTTGAAGTTGCTCTCAGAATTTTCAGACTTGTTGGATCCCATCATCCATAGTTGTTTGTTTGCTGCACACAAAAAGAAACAGCCATGCCATGTCACAAAGTTAAATTTAAGATCCTAGTATGTTAGACCAGTTAAGAAATTTGGCATCATCCTGTAAAAAAAATAAAAAAAATAATAATCTTTGCGCTACTAGCTGACACTGCATGCCTTGAGAAGGGTTATTTGCCAGACACTGATGTATGCAGCTTGTTTCAGCAGCATGCCTTGGCTGATAAACAAGGCTCACAAGAGTCAAAGTTCTTAAAGTAATATTTCTATATGTAAGCAGGATTTTTTGATCAGGCACGGTAACACAGATCTTCCTCAAAGCATACCCAAAACTGTCTAAACCAACAATTAATTTCAAATTAACAGTTAAAAAAAGCATTTTCATCTTGAAAGGTGTACCTAGAAAGAATTTCAAGAGACTGTACCAATAAATAATATTACTGTCAGGAAAGCATACATGAAGTTTTTCTAACAAATTTGTAATACAAAAAACCCAGAGGCAATACTTTGAGATCACCTCTAATTTAAATTTTTCCCTCTGGACTTTGAGGCAAGTGTACTAACTTAAAACCTCATCTTCCACATCAACATCATTCTTCATTTGTGAACCCACATGGAATTCCCCTTTTTGAAAGTTGAGATGTTGCAGATTTATGTCAGGATCGTAGGGATTTTCCCAAATACATGTATGCACTCATCAGGAGACAGGAAACCAAGGGTGTGAAGGTGGGTGGGCATTGAGCCAGACCCTACTGTTTAGCACAATTTTGTGCCTTTGTATAATTTGGTTTCATGGTCAGCAAATCCAACCACAATGTTCAACACCAATAGGAGATGCATTGTTCTGTAAAGCTAACACAACGGTTAAAAAATATAAAGATATGGATACAGATAATGACAGTATAGCACTGACATTATACAGCTGGCCTGCGTTTGCACCTTTCTGCGATTGTTTGTAGGCAGCGTAGCTTGATGTGCAAACATGCCACAATAATCCATTTTTCTCAAATTAGATTTTGGAATAAAGAATGCAAAGATGTTCTCCAGTCCTTAAGCTGACACTATGCACCATTCATTCCATTCTACATTCTTAGCCTTCTATTAAAAGCACCTTTATTCCTGTGTGTTCATACAGAGTTGCCTGGGTTTACAATCACACACATTGCTCACAAAACCTGACACATTAAAAAACCCATCCCAATAAAACGGTTTCAGAGCAGGAATGAAATTCAGTTTCATCATCAGATGTCAGGCTGAGCGTGCAAGACCAGTGTAAGTCATTCATCTAAAAACTGGAAAGCAGGACAGTCAAGATGAAATAGTAGCGAATGGGTCACTGAAACTGCTTATTCAATGCACAAGTACTAATCTCTAGCAGTCTCAACTATCCACCAACTCTTACAGATACAAGAGGTTTGCCCACCTATTGTATTTTAGCCCATACAAACCCAAGTTTTTTTAGAGTTAGACAAAACCCAATCCTTAATTATTTAATTTCAGATCAACATAAACAGTCAATGTATACTCAAATTAACATGAAGTGACGCTTAAGAGCCACCAGCATTCAAAAATTGTAAAGACGTGCCTTTCCTAGATTCAAGAAAACATGAGGAAGCCCTCATCTTGCACACAGGTAAGTGCCTTCAATTTCTTTCAAGTGCAGTGGCAACTGAAACTCTCTCCTAATCAACAGAGAAAGATTTCTGCCCTTTTTAGGGGCTAATTGGCAAAAGCAAGACTGTATGTGCATAAGCATGTTATGTACAACACATTCGCAGCTTATTTTATGATTCATTTCAACTGCTTTCAATGCAGCCTTATAACTGATTTATATTTGTAAGGGAGGGCAGAAGGGAGTGTTAGTTTATTTTAGTATAATAATATATTATTATTATTAAATTTATTACTGGCTTTAGAAAAAAAAACCCAAACCAGCTATGTTATTTGTTCATTTAATTTATTAGTGCTGCATAATTTTGAGACTGTTGGCTTTAAAGCCAACAGAGAATGCAACTGAGGAACTAATTTCTCTATATTTTGCTTAAAAGTGTTTTTGGGGCAGGGTTTAAAAGTTTATATAATCACATCACCCTCTCCACCAGGCAAATGTCATATTTAAATGAAATATGCAATTCAGACATATGCTACAGAAGTTAGGCTCCAAACAGCTAATTGCTTGGCACTGCCTTTGTACTAGTCTATCTCCACGTCAGGAAGCATCACAGGACCAAAAAAACCAGCAAACCTAAAAGAACCTGTCTTCTTCATTCGATATGGAATTACAAATATTCATTTGATCAAGAAGTGTCAGTTATCCCCGCAAAACCAGTTGCTGGCAGATAACACACATTCATAGCTTGAAATGTTCTCCACCTACACCCACAGGTATCTAGAGTCCTGGACAGCATTGTTAATTGTTTTTCTTTTTTTCCCCTCTTTGTTCTTTTTACTTATGTTCACAAGTACTGAGCTAGTGTAAACTCCAAAATAGCAGAGTAACAAAGGATAAGGTTGAATTTTGGAGGGATTTTTTGTTTCTGAGGTTGCGATAGACTGGAGATCGACCCTGGCTTCAGAGCAAACCCACTGAGGTTTACACGATTCAGCTCATACTCCACTGTTAAGAACAAACGGAACAAATCTAAGCGCTACCAGCAAGATGCACAGGTCAAACAGCCACTGTGTACCAACCTTCAGCTCAGTCTCAAAAGGTGACACACTTCTCTATCCAGAGTGAGAAAGGGAAAAAGCTTGCCTTTCTCTCTCTCGTACACTTCACGCAATTTAGTGCTAAGAAGCGGACAGAAACCTTTAGTTACTTCAGGATGTAGGATTTAACAACATGTTCCTCTAGAAACCTTTACGCTTAACACCCTGACAACGTTGAGAACCAGGTCCTACAACCTTTGTACAGCAGGGTAAACCAACATCTCCAGTTCAGGCAGCTGAACTTCAGGGCTACCTACGCTCAGGATAACAAGTATTGTTAGCCAAAGGCTCTTTGGCAGCTTATTTTTCTTCCCAAATAACACTAGTAGCAAAACACTCTTAACATTGAAAAATATCTCTTTTTTTTTTTTTTTGTTAAAGCAAGCTTTGATCTTGCAGTCCTGACAGAAATAGGGAAATATTCAACAAAACTACTTTTACTTCAGTGACTAAACTATGTAATATGACACCAAAGCTCAGTAAACATTTTGAATAACTTTGAACATCAGAGCACCTGTTTTAAACAGTTGTTGGTATTTGTCCCTGGGACACTCATCATCTGAATTAATCTCTGCTCATTGCATAGACAACAACAGGAGACTATTCTGTATGTTTCTATTTTTGAGCAAAGCTGTATGCAGTTTTTTTTAAGTACTGACCATGGCAGGTAGAATAAATTAAGTTTTAGAGAATGGTCTCTTTAAACAATCCTTTGCAGACATTATTAAAAAACTGGAAGTGGGAAATACCCTATCAAAGTCAATGACAGAAAAATCTACCAGGTGATCCACCATGAACAAGGGGAACTCTGTTACTCCAGGACCATTTATCATGACTGTCAAGCATTGCCTTTGGCCATGTCAGGAACTTAGATGGGAACTTTCTATCAAAACCTCCGAGTATTCAATCTAAAGAACCCAGGTTAGATCATGCACAGAAACACGGCACTAGTGAAAGAAGATGCTGTTGCAAAGAAAATTAAAATAGAAATTAACTATTTTGATAAATCAAGGTAAAAAAACCTGAAGCTATTATTCACCTAGAAAGCTGTAAGCACTTCAGCAAATCAGAATGGAAACGAACTAAACTGACACAACCTCAGACGATTAGTTATCACTCTAGTCTAACCCAATTAGGTGTGTTTCTTAATTTTACTCACATGAAAACTTTAACACTTTTCCACTAACTCCTGCAAAGGCAACAGCAATAAGAGGAGACTGATAATCAGCACCACAAATAATAAAATTCCCCTACAATAAAAGGTGGTTTGGGTTTTTTTTAACATTAAATTTGGGGAAAAAGTTTAAAGAACGATTTAAACATTCTAAACTATCTGCTATCCATTGATCAAAAGCCCTTCCCTGCATTTTACTATACCACTTCACAATTCAACTCCTTTCATCATGCCATATTGACCAAGAAGCATAATGAAAAATGGAAGTGAACCAATGCTCTCCTATGGACTGAAAGACAAACTCAAATGTACATGTTTTGAAAATGAAGGATTTAAATATTACAATAACATCTATCATTTATCAAAAGCTTAAATAGAAACAAAACACACTAGTTTATATTGTGCACTATGAAAAAACCCATCACGCTGTGTTTTGTTAAATGCAACAATAACAGCTCTTCTAAGCTATTTATTAACTACATTTTCTTCACCTCCTTTCAATATCCAAAAGATGGACTAACAGTTTCTCTTTGATACTCTACTACAGAAGCAGAGCCTTCTTTCATTTGACTGGGATTTTAAAACATTTCACAAATCTCCAAATTTTTAGAGAACATACAGATTGATTTTAATATAAGTAGCATACAATCGACAAAGCAGTCATGGTTTTGTGCTTAAGCACTGTACCCAAACCCTAAGTGTGTATCCTGTTTTTAAGTACTGTACATTGTCTTAATGTAAAAGTGTTAGAAAGTTCAACCTTCCCATGTGGAATTCAGGAAAGGGGGGAGGAGGATGACAATCAAGTCATTCTGTGCAGATGTTGTACTAAGTCAAGCAGATATTAGGATAAGAGTTAATCACATCTGAATAAAAAGCAGCAACTTAAAACCATATGGACCATGAGAGAAGACAGAGTCTGATACAGCTTCTCTTCAATCTGGTTCTGGTTTTAGAACAAACAGAAGAGAAACAGTCCAACCTGCCTAAAATAAAACACTCACAAAAAATGTCACCTGAAGCAATAAAGCAGAAGATTCTTTTTGAGAAATGTTTAGATACCAGATGGAAATTTGTTAATCAAGTGGAAATAAACATATATAAAAGCCCAAATTAGTTACTGATTAATACTTGATATTGGAACCAGAGCAACCAATATTAGTTAGACCTCTGAAGGAACATCTTCAAAAAACAATTTCAAAGGATTAAAATTATATGTCAACATCTTTACCTGGGCTGAAATACAGTTAGCATTCAAACTTAATAATCAGTAAAATTATCAATTAAGAGTATACTTTATTCCTGAGGAGAGATACTCATTTAATTAGAATTAAGGAAAGTAAGTTATTCTTTACAATGACTAAAAGAATGGAGAACAGTTGACGCTGACTCTCCAAAGACAGGCTGATACTTGAAACCAAACAAAAAACCTTGGTGATTTTATTTGTCATCCACTGTTTACAAGATTGTTTTATAATCATTTGTTATGTAAGGTTTGATACCTAAACGTATTGGTGATAGTAAGATCCTCATTTCACTACCTTGAAAAAACACCGTCAAAATTTGCAGCCATGTTTGCAACCACAGTCATCTCGCCACCATTTCTAAAATTTGGCAGCAATCTGTTTTGTCCAAGTGTAGGGTTAATTCCCACCTTACTCAGGGCAACTTTCGAAATACACTAATAAATTAATATTTGCTAAGTATCAGCAGTACTTCACTGGCACAATTTAAAAAAAAAAAAAAAACCAAAAAACCCAAACCCAAGAATCTCAGACTTCCAACATTTCAATGATTCCTTTCTGCTGCCAGGTGGAACGTCTGGTGAATTCAGAAGAGCAACAGCTTCCCACAGATCTTAGCACAGATGACTAAATGCTTTCGATGGCATAGTGAACCTCTCCTATTTTAAGACTTCACTTTTAACTTTGCATTACAGTTCACTACCATATGACTACAGGCCAAATGTTAGGAATTTGCATTAAGAATGAAAGCATACACAAACTCTGGGAAGCTACCAATGAACTGCTGCAGCAGAAATGGTATAATATGACATTTTACCTCAAGAGGCAGACTTGTATTTTTACAGCAGAATATTTCACTTAATTCTAAACCACTTGGACTTACTAAAAAGGGCTAAGAAATTATCAGTCTCATAAAATTCACCCTACTGCTTAGAAAATTCATCAGCAGAAGGACTATTGTTTTGGGTCATACCTGTCTTGAAGACAGTCATCTGTTAATAGACAGAATCAATTAATATTTTTTCTAAGCTTACATTTTACAGTAACCAATTTCTTTCCTGGGCACCTAAAATACTGTAATATTTCCTTTGGCTCCCCAAAATCTAACTAATGATAACACAACTACTCTAACAGTACTCTCAAGGTAGCACTAAGATGTGGGACTTAAAAACATGGCAAAGAGTTGGCAAATTTCAACCCCTCAATTTAAGGAGGAAAGCAGAACCTAGATTGTGTATGAACTACAGAAAGGACACCAATATAAAACCATAAATTTCCTCCAGTCGCGCTTTTAATAGAAACACCCCAATCCTCTTGCAGCAAGCTGGACACATGTTGGCATCGCCTACTCAGTCGGGCTTCTCAAAAGACTTAAGTGAAGGAACCCTTTGTTTCTGGATCTACGTAGATCGTAAACATGTACTAAATGCCTGTCTTGACAGGAGCGCTTCCAGGCAGATGTAAAAGCACTTTTTCAGAGCTCTAGAAGGCTTTCATGAAAAAATATCATCAACTAAACATTAAGTGAAACAGAGAGGAAACACAGCAACTGAGGGACAAACGTTAACTAGGCTTGGCTTAGACATAGCACTTTTCCTCCCTTAAACCTTATTTACATCATCCATATGCATAATAGTGGCATTTAGTAATTTATTCTGCATACAGCATATCAAAATTATTTCTTTACATAAAACCATATTATTTATATTCAAGCAATGTTTCTATTTTTTAATTTTTTTAATTTTTTTTTTTTTTGAGAGAGAGTCCTGGAAAATGAACCCAGAATCTGGTTTGCTCACCAAACAGACAGAACACATGTTACAAAAGGGTAACTTCCCCCTACACCTTTCTCCCCCATGCTCTTGACTTGGGCAGAGCAATGTCAAAAGCCGTATGGATTCCATGACTGACCAATCCCCAGATCCTTGAAAAGCCAATTATCTAAATTAGTAACAACTCCTGTCACTATTTTTGAAGCTGGCACGTATCCCTAAGATAGACATTAAATACTCATTTCACATAAGCCAAGTTCATCCGTACAACCCCAGAGCCAAGAACAGAAAACGTTCATCATTCTTTTCTCTTGCCCCAGTGCAACAATTTGAGCTTTTTAAAGCTTGCTCTTTCAGAACATGTTCTGTGAGGTCCTACTTTAAGAACCGCTTACGCAACAGCAAAAGGAGCTCATGGTTTCTGTGGACAGAAGAGGCAACAGAGGCCCAAGAACAACAATCAGTCATTGCAAGAAGCCAGAGGCAGCAGCTCTGCCCAGGATTTCCTAGAAGCTGAGGGCTCCCTGTTCCTACTGGCCATGACGCCTTGCCAGAGCCTTCTCATTGCTGCTCTATCCCTTTGGATGCCTACTTTGGCATCTCCCCCGGCAGAATCCCCAGCTCTACTTCCCCCCATCAACACTTTTTCCTTCCATCCCGCTACCCTACCAATTTGATAACAGTTGTTTGGTTGCCAAAAGAGAAAGACTTCTATGTCGCACAAGCTCGCGTGAAACCCCAGATGCACCACAGAACACCAGCAGTTTCTTGGTAAACACTAGCCTAGACTACTGCCAAATTCAGCCAAAGCTCTGGCTCACCTGGGTTACTTCTAAGCATAGACAGTGGTGGGCAAGTCTCGAACAAAAGGTTTTTTGCACCCTGCAAGCTCAAACTGCAACCAATGCAGTACCTCCTGCTCAAGATGGAGATTTTCAACGGTGAAGCAATGGCTAACATACAATACAGCCGAATAAACCCCTAAATCTAGAAAAAGCCCAAGGATGAAGGTTTGCCCATCCTTTTAACAAACGAAGCCATCCAGCAAATCGCATTGTAGCTGTTGGTGGAACATCTGGTGAGGCCATCGAAATAACTCAAACCATCTACAAACCTTTCCCCTCTGCCTCTCAGCAGGTTAACTGTGCAGACACTGGACTTACTAGGATTAAACGGAGATACAGAAATACCTTGTCCCCAGTATCCATTTACCTTGTCCTGAGGGCCTGCCAGGCTGCATCAATGTCTGCGTACAGGTTTTTCTCAGAGGGCTTGCCGGTGCTCACCCCGTAGCCAGAGTAGTCATAAGAGAAGACGTTGCAGTTGATGCGGGAGCCAAGGCCAATATAGAAGCTGCACATCTGGCCCAGGTCCACAGCATTACCATGCGAGAAGAGCAGCGTGTACCGGCCAGTGGGGGCACAACGTACGAACATGCAGCCCAGCCTGTTATCCCGAGCTGTGCGGGAGAAGAACACTTCCACAGCATCCAGTTCCCGCTGCGAATACTGCCAGTCGGCCCGCTCGCTCAGGTGCAGACTGCAGGTGCCTGATCCCGTTGGGGTCCCTGCCCCGGCTGCCGCCCCAGCCTCCTGCTGCTGCTCAGGCTGCAGGACGGTGTAGGTGGGCTCCGGGGGCAGGAAGGCCAGCTTGGCAGCGATGCGGCTGGGGCAAGGCGGGCAGCAGAACAGCCAGCAGAGCTCGCCCAGAGAGAAACCGTTCATTCTGGGGCCTTGTTCTGGCATCAGAGACACCGGAGAAAAACTAACCTATGCTGGAAAGAAGTCAAACGGAACCGACCCAGAGCCCTCCTCCGACGCAACCTGCGCACCTTCCTGCAAAGCTGCCGGCCGCCCTCCCAAAACGCAAACAATGACAACCTTGGAGGAACTACAGTTCAGCAAAAACAGTGCAGCTCTTCAAAGCCTGAAAACGTGCTTAAAAAAAACAAAACCCAACCAACGACTAACCCCCCAAAACATAAAGGAAGTACAACCAGCCCTTAAAAACCCCACAACTAGCGCTACAGCGAACGCAACTCTGGAAAACGCCACCCGAGATCCCCTCAAAGAAGGTAAATCACACGTACATGTATGCATTTATAAAATGAATTCCCAGATCCTACGGCTCAGTGCGGCGCTCCAGAGCTAAAAGCCGCCCCCCCCCCGCGCCGGAGCCGGCCCCCAGCAGGGCACATGCAGCCGCACCAGCCCAGGGCCCTTC
>NW_010972775.1:14425255-14469057 GCF_000737465.1 Haliaeetus leucocephalus
GCCGGGGCCGCTGTGCCCTCCTCGGGGCGGCCCCTCTGACCCCCCGCAGCCTTCGGCATCCGCTGGCGCCGTTCCCGAGCCTTCCAGCTCCAGTGCGCTCGGGTCACCCTGAGGAAAGGGCTGTTTGCTGCGAAGGCCGCGTTCATCCCTCGCAGCGTGGCATGGCGGGCCCAGGGTGCCGGGCGCGGGCGGCTTTCCTGGCCGCACCAGGCTGGCAGGCTGCTCCCCGGGCGGTGGGGATGAGGGGTACCCAACGGCCTTGACTCTCGCTCCTGGAGAACTGCCGATGCAGTGGTGCAGAGGCGTGAGCAGAGCTACTCCTCGGCCAGTGGCATCCAGAACGCCGCTCTCCTGGTGTCAAGCAGGCTGCGCATCCCAGACTTGAAAGCTAGAGAGACCTCTGTGTCTGTTCAATTTGGCTGAAATTGGTCAGCGGTTTCAAGGGATGCCACAGAAAACTTAAAACTTTAACGCAATTGCGGAAGCCTCATTTCCTTAGAAAATCAGGCTAATAACCCGTATCCCAAATAATTCATTGAGTAAATTAGCAAGTCATGTAGGGCATATGGCAGAACCCATGGATCAGTGGTTGTGGTACTGTGACTCTAACACGTTCATCGACCCGAAGAGCAGAATGCAAACGATGAGGGGCAAAGACCAGCAGACGTATTTATGCGTAACATTGTGTTACTAACACAGGTTATGACTATACCCTTAAATTAATTAACCAGCACTGCGTCCTTGCTGAAAAAAAAACCTGTAACATAGTCCAAGTGAAAAATATAAGGAAAATTACACCTGTGCAGCTGTACTTGCAGTGTAATTCATGTACATCCAACCGGTGCCCTGACTTCAGGCATGGCATGCACCTTCACCCCTTTATGGTGCTCTCCTCTGTGTGTCCATTACTTGACTTGCTACCTATGAGGAACAAAGCTTCAAAAATTCAAGAACGTTGAGCTGAGGTCATCTCATTAGTGACAAGCCTGAGATGAACTTCTTTTTCAGTACTCACATTTGCCAACTCTAAGAAAGTTAGTTCAAAACCTGTATACAAAAGAGTCGGTCGTCTGTGATACTCCTTTGTCTTTGGAATGTCAAAAGAAAGACCAGCCCCCATCCACATCAATCTTTAGTTTTGCTAACAATGGGAATTTTAGAAATCCTAAATTCAGCCAGCAGTAATTGTGTCTACGCTGACTGTTAATGGGGAAAATGAAGGCTGTGCATCTCCAACCACCCTGAAAGCATGGCCACTGGCGTGGACAGACGGTTTCCTCTAGAGGACAGAGAATACCCAGTTTATTACGTGTGTCCCAGGCATGTCCGGCCAGGAGGGTAACAGGGCCCAGAGATCGGGTAGGGTAATGTCCCACCTACTGATGCTGGGTTCCTTCAGGTGGCAGAGACAGCCAACACATCCTGCGTATGGGCTGTTTGGACGTCCGATGAAATGATGAAAGGGACTCCTACTCCACAGAAAAATCTGAATAAAGAAAATAGAGAATAGATAAATGAGGAACCCTGTGAAATTCCTTGGGGATCACAAACAGCCTCAAGCTCCACCTACGCTATTACAAGAGACACTATTGATATCCTGCGGGAAGGCTGGTACAACCCCGAGAAAACCCTGAATATACCCTGAGAAGTGATTTGGCTGATGAGATCTGAGAAAAGCCTGTCTAGTGCTGCCGCTACACGTCCCTCTCACTGCACACACACTGAAACCAAGATAAGAGCTGGAATTTGGGCATGTAGCACCAACTGAAACTAACATTTCTCAGAACCCTTTCAAAGGCTGTATGACTCGCCTGGAGCCAGACAGGAGAGGCTGTTATAAGTAGATTGCTACTCCAAAGAATAGACAATTAAACGGACAATATTTCCCATGCTCCACCCTGGTCCTTCCTTAGGTCGTGTTTATAATAGTGAGATTAAAGTGTCCTCTTTGAATCCAAGGGGCAGTGTCATGAAATTTGCTCCTCGAGTGAGCTGGGCTGTGTGAACCTTATTAGTTATTAGAGTTTCTTCATTGTTCTCATCATACACGCTGTAGTTTAAGTTAATCTCAGTCCATCTCTCATACAATAAAATAGTTCCTGCACAGTTAGTGTGTCCTCAATAAAGACAACATTTGCGGAAGTCTTGGAGAACAAAATGAAGAAAGGAGCAAGAGGGAGCGACTGAAATGGAAATCATGCTGGATGAAGACAGAGAAGTAAGAAAAAGGAGTTCCTGAATACTGTTGCCATCACGGCAAGCTGAAAACACAGTGTCCATGAGTTTGTAGCTCAGGAAAGTAAAACAATCGGGACATAAAATTAGCACTCATTTAGTGTGTATCCTGTACCCCAAGTTGTCAAAAGAGACCTGTAATGCACAAGTGCTTAAGAAAGTGAAAATTAGGAGAATTTTTATCCATCCATTTGTGTGCTGCTTCAGTGGCAGCCACATCTCTAACCTTCTAGGATCCACAGTAGTCCTGGGGATTGTGTTGCAGCTTGCTGGGCTGAAGGGGTGGCTGTGGAACGTTGGGCACAGACAGCTTAATGCCTCTCCACGCACCCTGTCCCTGGCACTGCCTGGAGCTTGGTTTGTTCTCCTAGCATTTTAGACAAGTCTCAGAGCTGTCCTAATTACAGTAGCCCACCAGACAATGATGCTGGCTACTTCCACCACCATAGATAGTTTTGGTTCCTCATAGCTTGCTCCTTCCTTTCTTCAGCCACCTCTTTTGCTGAAAATCTCACACTTGGCCTGGGATGAGGATGTTTCTAGGATGTGCAAATCTTCTGACAGCATTATGTCCAGGTACCCAGCTATGGTGGGCACAGAAAGACAACGGACAGGGCATGTGCCAATATTTCTTATGCTCAACATGTGAAACTGCTATTTGAAGAATGGCTGTTTTGGATCTTTCCTATGTGCGTTCCCCTCAATACTACTGCTTCAGTCCAGCAGTGCTTCTTGTCTCAAATCTTTTTTCCCCCAACTCCGTACTTCCCTCTGCTCTTCCTTCTCCTTTTCATTTTGCAGCCAGCAGGCATCTGCATAGTTTTCACTTGACCAAATACTGTGAAAATGCTCAAGAAAAACAAGTATTTCTGCTTGTTCTGTTACTGCAGAACTCATCTTTTTAATGATCTGTAAATAAAGATGTCTCTACTGCTGTGCCTTGTAACTAACATGACACTAAGACTCAGTGAAGTGCCCTGCTTCTTCACTAAATGTTAATATATGGCCTGCAAGGGTAGAATATGCAAGCATTTAATAATGAACAAATTGTCAAGCCCATTAAGAGATAGGAAGTAACCCCTAGGAAAATGTGTTATCTATGAGACTTTTACTATCAGCCTTTAATTAACTGTTGATGGACCTAGAAAGATGCCTCAGGTGAGCAGGGAAAATTTTCAAATAGCTACCAAAAAGGTAAATATAACAGAGCACACAGTGGTTGGTTATGTCTTGGCTATTTCTACCATGTCCTGTAGTCTCACTGTGCCTGTTACAAGGGCAGAGTACTTTGCACTCCACTTCCTCTTCCTGAACACTAGATAGACAAAAGAATAGGCGAGAAGACAGTGAGATTGAAGCCAAAGAAGACACCTGGCAGCAGGACTGTGAAGATTATGTATCTTAAACATTAACCATGCCTGACTTCCTGCTGCCGCTTGCCAACTGTGTGTCTGTTACAGCTGGATAAACAGTCTACATCTAATACCTGCACATGTGCAACCATCAGTGATTGCAGGACTGATTACAAATACCAAATTCAGACTAGGAAGTTCCTCAATGCATTTTTGCTTATTTCCTGGACATAGTGCGTGAAGAGTGCAAGTATTATTTCTTACTGCTCATGTAAGTTAGTATCTCTGTATTCCAGGCCTGTTCTAGAATATGTTAAAGCAGTAGCAACACTGAAAGGCAATGTCTCCCTCAGTTGAAGCACAAGGCAAGAGATCACACTGCAGTCTACCAAACTGAGGTGCAGGGCAAATAATGAAGTACTACTAATCAGCATACTTGGCTGTGTTCTCATCAGCCAAATCAGTGTCAAGTTCTTTGCAGTTTCTGGGCAAAGGTGTGCGTGAAGGAAGGATTTGAAAGAGAAAAAATAATTTGCTCTGGGGATGGAAGGGGACCCTCCCAAACACAAGAGAAGCGGATGTAGTGGGAAGTGGTGTGTCCGAAAAAGACAATGCACGGGCAACAGATGGTGGCATCAAGAACTTACTGGAGACATATATCATTCTGGTGCTAGTGAGAAGAAGATGAAAGGTTGTGCGAGCACACACTGTGAAAACCTTGTCAATGAAGTCAAGAATGGTGTATGTGATGTGCTACTGGCACAGCATTAGCCAGTGGAGTTAAAAAAAAGAGGGATCACATGACGGGGATGTATTAGTGAGGCCTCAAGAAAGAACCTGTCATGCAGCCAAAGCTGGTAAGGAATCAGGATTTGAAAATGATACCTACATTATGCACTTTGACCAGCAGTGTCTCGTTGTTACCATGTATTCTTCCATTTGCTTGTCTTTAGCTGTATAATTAGATTTTAGCTTTTGATGTATTTTTTCTTAGCTTCACAGCTAAAACTCTAGGCACTAATAAGGAGTAATAAAAAGGTGTCCATAACTTTAATTTTTTTTAAAGTGAACAGCTCTTTAGAAACATAGAGCCAGTTTCAGGTTTCTCAGATAGGTATGTAAAATTTACTGTTGCTGCCCTCAGCAAACCGGTCCCAGGCCAATGCTAAACCACTGCTGCATAGAAAGCTGCAAGTAGAGGGAAGGGATGGAGCAAGGAAGGAGAGCCAGACACAGAGCCCCCGAGGGCTGGCCCCCCTGCTCCTTCTGCTGCCAGGAGGAAGGGAGAGTCAGGGCAGTAACTGCTGCTCCTGGGACATTACAGGTCCTCCACCCCACAGAGACCAGCCTCCCTGTTGGCAGCGGTGCACTGTGTTCCTTTCCAAGATGCTGCCGTAAACAAAGCAGGCGCTGAGACCGTGGCTCTTCATCCACCCTTGGCAGTCCAACACGGCAGCCTCCTTTGCAGATAGCTTAAGCTGGTCCTTGTGCTTAGCGTGGCCTTGAAGCTTGAGAGGGTGGTGGATGTTTCCGATCACACAAGCTGCCAGAGTGCCAGACCCCGGTCTCTGTATAGTCAAGACTTCAAGATGTAACACCTAAATTAATCACCCAGGGTAAGCAAGCTAAATATAGCCTTCAGTAAATGGCCCATACTTATGTTTTTTCTGTTGGGTGTATCCTTCCCTACATTGTGCCAGTGGAAAGAACTTTCATTTCTTATTTCTTTTTCTGCAGCCGAGCAAGATTGTAGCCGTTTCCTGCCATGTAAACCCATGTAGCATTAAACTTACAGGTCTATATGGACAAAACTGCATCAATTACTTTACCAGAATGAATAAAAAAAGGAAGAATAGTGGAGAAAACCCACAGAGCTTGAATGATTGATTTCTTCAGAAGTATAAGATAAATTACACGATTCAGGGTTTAAAAGAGCTTTCTCTAAGGTTTGCAGGAGTTTAATCAAGACCCAGCTATCCTCAGATTTGCTGGGAATACAGTATGAGAAGAATGTGGAAAGAAAAACAAAGACGTACAAACATCAAAACTTATGGGAGGGATGGGGGGGGGGAAGTGGCAGCTATGTGATATACAATGAGGGTTTAGAGTCTTGATTTGCAGTGACTGCATTTTATGCCTGTCACTGGCAAACTGACATTTTAAAGATATGTTCCTGACTGCTTTTTCATGTCAGTATCTTTGTTCAGGCTGTATCTGGGCTGATGAAAGGAATTTCAATTAAGGATGAAATCCTTTCCTTACTGTATTGAAATGCACAGGGTGGGAGCAGAAGGAGAATGGAGCAATGAAAGCTCTATAGAGAGTTCTTAAGGCATCTTGCTGACACAGGACAAGATAGTTTAGGAATGCCTGGGGCAGTGCACTCTGTAGCATGGTTTACTGTGCCTTTACAAAGAAGCAGTGTGCATTCACCTTAGTGCCTACTGCCTGAGGCCATATATCATTCAAACAGGGGGCTAAGGGTTTAATAAATCCCAATCTAGTTTAGTCCTCAAGGGAACAGCAGTCTGGAGTCATTCAGGAGTGGCGGGGAGGATGGCTGCATAACCTGGCAAGAAAAGGCTGATTTTTGCCCTGTGAATGTAAGCAGTGTCATGGAAAATGAAAGGCATTGTAAATCTGCATAGCTATAGTAGGAAGAACTGGGATGAAGCACAGTGAAAGCCTTAGGGAAAAGAAGTGTGAAAAATAGTAAAACATGGATATGAAGTCAGTGCATGAAAGAGAGAGAAAAAAAGAGAAAAACAATAGAAAACCCATGGGGCGGGGGGGGGGGGGGAAGGAATACTGATTGTAGAAAACCACATCAAAACCACTTTATCTATCTACCTTGCAGTCACCTAATATTTGGGGTGAAAGGCAAATTAGTTCCCGCTGAGCATGGTCACGTAGATGTATTTCTCTTTGCATGCCTGTCCTTGTCCACCATTCTTCCATCCTATCCCTTGGTGAGAGTTTTTACTCTGCTGATACATTCAGGATGCTCACTAGGAGCCCTGGCTTCCAGCTGGGCTCCCAGCAGCCATGGTGACCTTCAGAGCGCAGCTGATTCACACTCCCCTCCCATCCATGTATTCAGCGTGGGTGTAACAAACACACTGCAAAGACTCTGTAGGACCTCTATATGTAGGCTATACCTAGTGCCTTCATTCAGGTCTGAAACTGGAGTAAGCACTGAGGCATTGATACCAAACAAAATCTAGACAGAGCTAGAGCTCTGTGTCACTGTGGCTAGACCAATAATCAAGCTAGCAATTAAAAGCTAGTTTGTGTACGTCTACACTACTACAGAGTCATTAATGTGACCGAGGTGTAGACATACATTTCATTCACTACAATAATTCATCTATTAAGATGATCTGATTTGTCAGCAAGAGCCAGAATTACTGTTCATGTGGTTTACACTCATGCAGATATTCAGGGGAGAGGCTGTCATGTATGAAATCCCGATCTGAGTATCTGCATACAGCTGCCAAATCCCATGTATGTCACAGGAACTAAGTGGAGAACTTCCAAATTCTCCTGCAATAATGTGGAAGCTCTGATGGTGTATCACATTGTTTCCTGAAAAAAATCAAAACTAGAACAAGTGGTTTTTGTGTTTCCTCATTTTCCAGAAATCACCAGAAAACATATGCTTCATTTCATCATAAACCTCCAGGGGATTTTCAAGGTCAGTGGAGATAAAGCTCAGGCTCCCATTCATGAGTACTGGTCATGTAATTAAAATAGAAAAGTACATTTAGGCTTATGCATACTACTGTCTGTCAGAAATCAGCAATGCTTTATTGAAGCATGTGTACCCTTCAAATTGCCTGTCAAATGAAGACAATCTTCACATCCAAACTCTGAAACATATTCTTCAGCTGGAATAACCTATTATAATCAGCTTGATTTTAACTTTTAAAAAAAAAACCACACAACAAAAAACCAAGCACAGAAGGACCAAGGGTGTTTTTTTCTTTCTTATGGGAGGTGTATCGATTTTTTCTTCTCAACATCACTCAAACTCAGTTTTCTCAAATTATACAAAACAAAAATGCCATTAGTCTGAGGTCATCTCTGGACTCACCGGAAGAGATTTAAATCTGAAAACCAGGTCATATGTTTTCATCTGGAGCATACATTTGAGGCTGGAAACCAGATAGCCCAACTCTTGAGCATTACCTATTCCTCTCCTCCCTTCCTTCTCATTAAGCTGTTAATGTCCCCTATTCGCCCTAGAAAGCCAGGATAAAACCTGTTGTTCTGGTAACATGCTTTTATCAGTGCATAAGGAAGCAAGGAACTGAACTGTGGAACGTATTCCCTCTTCTCTGGTGGTGCTGCTGGGGGTTACTCTACCTGTCACTACATGCTGGTGACACTCTTTTTGCCTCCTATGGCAAAAACAGCAAGACAGCAAGAACTGGTGCCTGCCCCAAGCCTGCTCTTTGTTTTTGTGATAGTCATCTTGAATTCTCCACCCTGATGGTCTGGCAGCAAATGGGGGAAAACTTTGAGTGAACAGATAGATACCCTGGCAAAACGAATCTGGAGGGAAGAGGTGAAGCTACCAAAACTGCTGCGGTAAATCTGAGTGTACTCTGTGTGTAGCACTGGCTGACTGGATTGGGCTTGTGGGACCAATGGAAGAAGCAGCTGTTTAGGGTAGAAGTGGATGAGCAGAGATGCTCCTCTCTGTGAGAAGAGCGATAGGAGGCAGCAGCAAAGACACATTCTGGTTTTGTTCTTCACCAACTCCCTACAACTGTTACCATTACTTAAAACCAAATATTGCACCTTTTTAGCTCAAGGTGAAATTATGAGGAACAGAGAAGAGGGGACACTGAACTGAGAGAGTCATTTGGCTGGCAAACTGAATTCCCACGTGTTGCCTTTTAGTCATTGTGGTTTCTGAAAGATCAAACCCTGATCTTCGTAGTCTAGGGGAGGTTTCCTAGAAAAGTCTTCTATATGTCATCCCTAATGTGTAAAAAAGCAGTACAATTACATCCAAGCACAGAAGCATAAAAAGTAGAACCGAGCGACCTTTTTGGAGGTCTCCTAGTCTTGCTTGGAAGTAAACCCATGCTATGCCTAATCAACATGTTTTAACCTGTTCTTAAACACTTTTAGTGAGACAACCTCAGGCAACCTATTCCATTGTGTCTCCATTCTTCCCGCTGGCAATTTTTTTTATTTCCAAGCCATGTGTTTCTATGATATAAGCCCACCACTACCTTTCCTACAATCAACATTAAGAATAGTCTCTTTTCCTCTTCACAGCAGCTGTGTACATATTTATCATTACCTCTATTCAGTCATTTCTTCAGATTAATGCAGTTCCTTCAACTTTTCTTTGTAACTTCTGAATCATTCCTGTTGTTTGCCTCTCTCAAGCCAATGCACAACTGTCCTCAGGTGCATGTCCCCAGGCTGGATATGGTACCACAGCCGTGGCCTTTCTCATGCTGACTAGAATAGTAGGCTGATCTCACAGCTTAGAGATGGTACTTTCACCGATCTATACCAGTATGATGTTTGCCTTTTTTTCCTCTTTTTTTTTTTATTAAGAGCTGCATGACACTGCTGAGCCTGCAGTACACTCTAACCCTCATACCTTTTCAGCCAACTGCTACTCTCTCTGTTGGCTCTTTGCCCTATTTCTTTGCAATTGATTATTCCTACCAACATGCAGAAAATCACAGTTGTCCTTACTGGGTTGCATTTATCCACTTCTAATACAACTGACACACTCGGCACCTGCCAAGTTGCAAGCAAATACAGCGCTGAGTACAGGGGCCAGGGTCAGGTCAGCCCTGCCTTTTTAGGAAGCACTTAATATTCTTATTTTCAGACCCCTTCTTCTCTATAGATGACATGCAGTGATACAGCTTCTGGCCAGCCAGGATGACTGAGAGGGTCTCTCTGACAGGCCCTTATGCTGGCCATGGGTGGACACCAAATGCTTTGCTGCTTGGCAAAATGTCAACCCTACCCCAATTCATACCCCACGAGTCAGTTCTCTATACCTGAACACTGAAAAATGACCGGCAGAAGCAAACTTTCACATTTCTCTAAAGAGAAGAAACATTTATCTTCTTTTTGACTCACATTGCCAGGAAAAAAAAAATATTTACTGTTCTATGAAAACCCCCCCCCCATTTTCCCCTTTTTTTGCTGAACCTGCTGTGCAACATCCACTGCTATATATGAGGTACTTTAGGGGAAATATGCTTACTCAAAAGATAGGGTTTTTTTCTGAAGTGCATAAAGCTTTCCATGGATTTGCCCCCAATCTTCCAAAATCTCATACTGTTTTATATATAATAATCAGACTCTACACATATGAACTCTCTGGCAATACAGAACTGAACAGAGCTAGCCTCGTCATTCTTCATACCTTTGTCTGACAGGGGTGTTTAAGGAGATGTGCTGCTAATCACTTTGACTGCAGGTGACTGGGTATATAGGTAAAAAGACACTCATTATTTACTGGTGAAGTAGCAGTAATGAAATTCAATGACAGTGAAGTGGAGGCTAAACCCAGAAACAAAATAATCCAAGTTACTGTGATAGCAGATTAATGTGAAGTCCGCAATTAGATACGGCAAAATGAATGAAAAAGGAAACAGATGTAAACCAGCTTAATAGTTGTTTTGTATCTTCTTGCCAAACATATCTTATTAAGGGTCTGTTACTTCTGCTTTTAAATCTTTGCTAACCAGAATCTATCAGATTCGGAAAGCAATGACATTTTTCTTCAGGGGTTACAACTCTGAGGTTCTGCCAAGCTAAGCTCATTGCAATTATCTGCCAGGATGCTAAATAGTTAATGAGGTAGCAACAACTATATTTATAAGAAAGAAAAACAGTAAATGGCCAGTTCCTTTTGGTTGAAGTCTTGAGGTTTTTAAAAATTAATGCCAAGGTACTGATAAACTACGTGGTAATTTCCTGAGGAAAGATTAGTGGCTTGTGCAGAAGATAAAACCCAAAGCATATGTTTGCCTGCCTTGGGTTTCACGTATTAACCGTATATATAATGATGGTGTAATTGGAACAATTCTGTGATGGTCACAATTTGCTGAGAGCCATCCTACAGCTAAGCATACATTCCTTATTCTCCCATGACCACCAGAATCTGAATATCTCACTGCTTTCACTTTGTTCAATAATAAAAAGGAGTTTGGTGCTCACGCCTGTCAGCAGGTAATAAAGATTGGATTCTACAAATGCCATAGCAGATGATGCCTCACAGCCCTTCAGAGTGGTGACCAGGCTGACAGAATTTCTTTGTGCACTGGTTATCAAGAGAAGACACCTCCTTCCCACAGGCTATCAGCCTGATTCACATCAGCAAGGCTTTCAGCAACTGCGTTAAATGCCAGAGCTGCATTCTAGACCAGGGGCTGGCTAGCTTCATATTGACACTGAAGTTACATTCAGCAGTGAAGGCACCGTTGAATAGGCAGAGCAGGAATGGTACATAGCTCTATGTATCTGCTGGTCCACTTAGCCATCCCTCTTCAGTCTAACCATAGCCATTACCAGCTTGCAGTAAAAGTATTGCAGAGTTGGAAAGCAGAGGAGGAAGGTCTGGCAAGGTCAGGAAGATACTGGAAAACTTCCTGTGTGAAACACATCGTTTTCCTCTTCCTGCACATTGGTCACTCAGGAGGAAAAGAGGAAAAAACCCTTTGGGGCTGAGTCACTCACACTGTACTAAGAAAAACACTTGCAACTGTTCTCTAGGGAATAGCATTACAGTAGAATATGGGAGTACTAGGGCGAAGTGGGGTCTTTTGTTTTACAGCAAATCTCACTACCTGAATTTTATTGTTCATTTCCAGTTATCTTTGTGATTCAGCCTGGGAGGTGTCTATTTTCACTAGTTGCTATTAATCTCTATATTTCAAAAGGGAAACTGGTTAAAGTACAACGCACTTCTTTACTTGTACTGAGATGGGATTGATTTTTTTCCTACAGAAATCGGATGAATTTTGGCTCTGAACTGATGAAGTACTTAATCTGGTGCTTAACTTGAAACAGTCCAGTACTTCCATTGAAATGAATAAAATTGTCTACATACATAAGTTACTTTCCTGTTTTTCTGGACTGTGTCTTTTTAGAGCTGATCACTTAGCTTAATAAATACAACTCTAAGCATAATTTTAGCCTGGTCTAAAAAGAAAATGGGTTTAAAGGGTAGATCCTGTGGCTTCTGTGTTTTGGTTGGTGTTTTGGGGGGTTTTTTTTGGTTTTGGCGTTGTTTTTGTTTGTTTTTTTTAAAAAAAAAGCTTTCTGCTTCCCACTTTGGGCCAAAAGGCAGTTTTCTGAGGGATGGAAATTCCACTCTGTCACAGTTCAAATTTCAACAGTGATGGCAACATTTGTAGTTTTGTTTGCAGTAATTTTTAACAGAAGGATTATTTCTCCCTCTTGAATACATTTGTTTCTTGTAAGCACTTGATGTGGTGCATCCACTTGGCAATAACCCCCTCGTTGGGGAGTTACAATCTGCTGGGTTTGTTTTCTGACTGAAGCTTCTCAAACAGAGTAAGTCCCGAGTTAAATTTATCTGAACCGACATACGCATGGTTCGCACAGATGTTGAGTCACCAGACCCTCCTTTTCCTCACACCACTTCCCAGGCGTTCCTCCTACGGAAGCCAGTCACAGTCCGGTGAAATAGAGGTGAAAATGCAGCTTCACGTGTCAGCAGAAGCCTCCTCAGTTAAGAGTGAGTCAAGGTAACCTCCCCCCAGACCTTTGGTGTACATGATGCATGGTGACCCACTTCTCCAGCTTGGGAGGCTTGGCCAATCTTCACAGAAATCAGTGAAACCAGGTCAATTAACTGCAGTGAAAGTTCTGGCCAACGGAACAGGATGGAAAAGGGGTGTAAGTGATAAAGGAGCTAAACACAGTTTGAGCTGAAGTGTTCAGGGAGCATAATTCACGTGGCAAGAGGATAAAGGTGAAGTTCAATGACAAGATTCTCCTCGAGCCTCTTTTTACCTTTACGCGCACTATTTAGCGCACCCCAGTTCTCCTTTTGGCTGTTGGCATTGGGGAAAAGCATGGTCTGTTCTGATCACGATTTTAGTTCTAACTCTGCTGGACTGAAAGGAGGCTCCCAATGTACACTGACAAGGAAACTTGGCCCTTGGGGTTAGATGGTGGCTTAACACCCCCCTTCCTCTTCCCAGCAGTGGATAGCTCAGCAGGAAAATGTTAAAACAATTGGCTGGGCTGGCAGATGTTCAGTCTGACTTCAGGTGATGAATGAAACCCTGGATCTGCAAATGTTGATAGGTTTCTGATTAAAAACCCTCCACTGACATATAGGTAGATAGAAAGATAGATAGATAGGTTAAAAAAAGAAAAAATATTTCTATAAACAAATGGAGACCACAGCACAGCCTTGATTTACATATGCATGCTCATAAGTTGTCACCAGCTTTGATGTGCATTTCCTTCCCCAGCATCCCACTAAATGTGCAGTGCAGAGATCCAGCCTGTCCTCCACCATAAGGGAAATTCTTGAGATCTCATTACGGCCTCTCAGTTTGGAGGCATGGGGCATTGCCTGCCATGTCTTATTGCTTCAGCACTATGACAGGACCTGCATTGCTGAAATATAAAGATGATTGAAATGTTAATTGCTTCTAGGAGAATGTCAGCAGCAGCACTTGCCTGGCTGAAGGAAAAGCCCCAGGGCATATACCTGAAGGCAGGCGAGGATCCTCCTTACGCCGGGGTCAAAGCACAGCAACTCCATTGATTTCAGCCGAGCTGGTGCTTTTTTCCCCTGGAAGAGAGAGCTCAGAATCTGTTCTCTATTCATTAGTACAGCCTGACATGGAGAAACTAACTTAGCAAGATGGGAAGTCAGCCATGAAATAAACTGTTAATATAAGTAAGGAAGCAGTGACAGACATCAGAATTACTGCTGCTATGCTTATGTTTTGGGAGATGACAGAATCCCAACAGATCATTAGCAGGGTGCAAATGCAGAAGTCCTTAGGCTAAATCTTGCCATTGCTCCCAGTAATTGCCTTTTAATCAACTGGGAGTTTTTAGGTGAAAAGTCTTGTACAACCAGAATGAACATTTTGTGACAATAAATTTTTCTGACCGTAAGTCAGCAGCATTGAGACCCTAAATATACACGGCTTTGCTAATGCTAACAGAGCAATGCTGTCTTTTAGAGGCTGCTTTCCTTAATTTTCTTGTAGCTCGTACAGCCAATCAACCAATCACGCTAGCTTATTGCAAAGATATATTTTCTTTGCACACAGATGGTATTAGAGAACACCTCTGTACATAAAATCTGTAAATACGCAATGAATTAGTTATCTGATATGCAAAGAATTAGTTTTCTGTGCAATACCCCCAACAGGAAGCGAAACATGTGCAATGACTAAAACCAATATTATTACTTGTTTAAATGGAGCAATGCATCCTGTTGTTGTGAAGGGTAAGCTTTGACTGGAAAGGACTGTTATTGCAGCTTCAAATCATTCAAAACACTTTTTTTTTTATTTAAAAAAAAGTAAGTTTTATCCACTTCTAAGCAACAACTGTTGGCATATTTCCTTACAGAAGACGCTGTTGCGTCCGGCTGTTACTCAACCAATAACATTAGAGACATTAAAGTTGCAGGAAACACAGTTCATCTTTTGCGTAGTTAGAAAGGAGTTGGCTTCCCAATTACCCTGGAAACTGGACTTGCTGCTGGGCAGAAAACCACAATTCACAGTGGAAAATAATAGTTGATATATGAATATCTACCTAAAGACTAATTGGCAAAACAAACAACATATGAGGAAGATGACCCACATGACGTTGTTTGGAGGAAATTAGTCACCAGTATCCTCTTGCTTCCTTTTTGTTTTAAAATGTTAAATCACTGCCCCTTGCCAATTTAGCTGAGAATGGGTTAATATGATCTGTTGTGAATAAGAAATCAAGCTGTTTTCAACAGACAGGCTCTATTTTACAAGCGCCTGCTGTTGACCATGTGCCTGTTGACTTCCAAGGGTTAGCACTTCAGGCTAGCACTTAATTCCAGGTGTTATTGCACATCACACAGTGCTAAGGGTCCTAACAAGCCTCAGCGCCATGAAAGACAGACATGAAAAACCAGGGGGAGAGGCAGGATCAAGTTTGCTTTGTGCATGGTCCCAACATAGCTTTTGTGGTTTCCTGCCATATTCACTGGGTCAATGAGCACACCTTTAAAAGTTTTCTTTCCTCTCACTACTGGCTCCATGGCATACTACTTAGGGAGGATAACCGGTTAAATATTGCAGTGAGATAAGCCTCTCTGGATCTGAGGTAACTGCACTGACTCTGACTTCCAGCATAATGACAACCAAAAGCAATGGTCCCTCGCATGCCAACTGCAGGACGTACAAGCAGTGACTCTGAAAGTGGATGCTTTCTTCCTCCTCCACTGAGAAACGATGCATGAAACATTCTGGACACCAAGTACTACAAGGCATGTGTAACAAGCAAACAAACAAACAAAAAAGGCCACAAGATGAGTCCAGGACCCATCGATGTCAATGGAAGTTTTTGCTGTTCTTTCCACCATGGCTGGTGGGTACCCTGTCCCCAGTCCACAGGAAAGACAGGACAGAGTGAAGTTAGTGCTTGGGAGCTTCATGGGTGGTGTGACTTCTCCTTCAAGGTGGTTAACTGCTGTCTATTTTCAAAAAGCCAGTGCATCTCTTAGTTGTCAATGCACGGTGCTCTGTGCCTGCGCTTAGTTCTGAGGCTGGCAGCCCCTTTGCTTCTTTGGTTTTAATTAGGCTCTAATCTCTAGCAAATTAGCTTGATTGCAGATGTCCATTTTTATTAGTCAAAGATCTAACTAACCCATTGTACTTATAGCTTTCTGGCAAAAAAGGATCCAGGCTCACCACTGTTTCACACTAGGCTTCTCCAGACCAACAGCATGTACTGACATGTAAGCTTTGGGGGCTATAGCCAGCTTTGCCCTACGTCCACTACAGTGCAAAGGCATGTGGCTTACTGAATTGGAAACCACTGCCAAAACAGTCCGTTTTGATGTGTAAACCAGAAGAAAGGTCAGCATGCTGCGGAGCAGACAGGCACCGACACCAGTGACGTGTGTAGGAGCTGGAAAAAGCATCAACATCTGTGGGTGAATATGACGAAGAGGCAGTCTGATGCTTGGCTGCTTTGGCAGGTCTCATCCTTCACCCTGTACACTGCTTTGGGCTACCCATTATGGACACCCATTTCTGTGAGCAAAGAGCAACTCTGGCAGAAGTTTCGGGGTTGTCAACCTCTGTTTTTTGCCTTCATGCTTTTTTAAATGTAGCTGTTTCATTGAAAGAAAGGAAAGAAACAAAGAAAGAAAGAATCCTCAACCCAAACTCTGAAACACTGTTTTGAAGCTTTGAGAAAAATGCTATTTTTTTCCCACCCCCCGGGAAATGACTCAGTACTAGAGAAACATCAAAAAAATAAATAGATCAGCTTAATTGTCTGTTAGTATAAAAATCAATTAAAAAAAAAACAAACACACCATGAGATGTGCAGCTGGCTTGGATAAATGAATCTCCTAGCAGCGGTCTTCCCTCGTCTTGTCTCTTTCTCCTTTGGCCTCCTAGCCCACAGCTGCGTCTGCTCTGCTCCCTCTCCTTCCAACTGCTACTTCTTCAAACAAATCAGTGCTACTACGAGTCGTAAAAAGGCCAAGCTCCAGCTCTTTTACCTCATCACCTGGTGTCAGAAGCCCCCGCAGAGACACCTCTCCAAGCTTGCCTCCTCTTTCCTCGGCCACGGCCCCTGGGATCAGAGTCGCAGTCATCCCAGTCCTGCAGGAGTTCAGGACAGAGCCAGGGCTGCTGCCAGCAGACCTGCAGGGAACAGGATCCTCTCCCCTCTTCGCCCTGAGGCCATGATTTGGTTGTCCCAGCAGCAGGCTTTCTTAAGCAACTACTTACTGGTTGTACTCGGTGCATATATCCTTTAAACCCCATGACTTTTCATGCCCTGATAAACAACGCAAATATTTTCTGTGATAGCTACCCACCCAGCATTTTCAGCCCTGGCTGTCCATCAGCCACCGCGCAAGCCCGGGAGGGATCATACTGGTCCGTACAAATCACCACGCTTCGACACTGTGCTACGGCTGGCCGTGCAGGCCGATTTCTGTATTACTCATTTAGCCACCACCGCTCCTCACGGGGCCCTGGGGAAAGCGCTGCCTCGCGCCTGAAAGGGAGCTTCGGGAACGGGCCGGGTCCTTGCCAAGTTTGGCAGCTCCCCCCGCAGCTGTAGCTGCAGATCAGGGCAGCGCGTGGTCAGGGGGTAATGAGCTCGTAGCGAAGCGTGAGTGTGCATCTGGCGTGGATCACAGGGCTGACTTCATTTCCTTCCTCCTGGCTCCCTTGTCGCGCTCTGTCCGGCCATGTCACCCAGGCCTGGCCGTTATCCAGTCGGTACCTAGTTTCCTCAGGGCAGAGCCACAGATAGCACTGGCTTCCCAAGGTGTGGGATAGCTAGTAATCACTCCAGTGACCCTTCGTGGGCATATTTTCTTTCTCAGGACCCACCGGGTCTCGCCAGTGGCATCTGGAGAACATCCAGAGCTGATGGAGCAGCAAACAGGCGCTTCCCTGTTGTACCTGCCTGAACGGGAGACCGCAACCAGTAAAAGAGAGAGGAAGATTTCCATTCCCTTGGCCCACAAGGCTCTCTTAAAAGCTGGAGACAGGAAACATTATCTGCTAGGGACTGATCAGTATTTGTGTTGCAGCAGCTCTGGAGGCTCCCACTGACATCCTGCTCCTGTTATTCTGGGCACAGCCACCAGATTGAAAACAGTCCTGGCTACAAAGACTTTGCAATTGAACCCACCTACATGAATAAATAGGACCTGCCCCACCAACAGACCTACAGCTAAGGGGCCTGGCTCTTACCATTTAGCCAGGGCCACCAGGGATCACTATATCTGTGCAACCTGCCCAGCCTAGTCCAACTCCAACATACCCATCCCCAACGAGGGAGTCAGTACCTGGAAGGACAGCAGCAAAGCTGGAGGAAAGCCAGCCACCTTCAGCCCTCCTTTCCTTCCCCAATAGCTCCTCATTTGACTTATGGTTTTGATGCTTAACCTCACCATCTTTAGTAATTCCCACAGATAACAAAGCTAGACAAACAGCAGGGCTGGGTGAGAAAGAAGGACCTTAACTCAAGGTCACAGGGTGCAGGTCCACAGCACAGCCAAGGGCTGAACCCCGGTCATCTGCAACTCAATCCTGCGCCCAGTCAGCTGAGCAACACCACTTCTCATGCTTTACCAGCCTGCAAGTCTTTTACTTACTTGCTTAGAAAAGGGTTCACTTGATTTTTTCAATAAATACCTGTTGCTGGTAATGATGGCATTGCAAAGAGTTATTTGACTGTAGCTGTGCTCCTGGCAGCTTCCTCAAGCAAAGGCTTAAAAAAAATTTCACATTAAATCCAGGCATCTGCTCCAGTGACTCTCCTGGTAAGAGATACAAAGCAAATAAAAGAGTTTTGATTTAGGTTCTGCCAGAGCTTCCCCCTCCTACTCATATCTTTTATACCCCTTAACCTGTACAAGGGTACACAAGACAGCGGTTTTTTTCCCGGAGAGGTTCAATTGCATTTCATCTCTCTATCTAAAGCAGTATCTTAAGTTGGTACTTCATTTATGATGAAAATGGCAAAAAACTAGATATACAGAGAAGCTTTGTCAGATATCCATCAGTATCCGTCAATGCCATCAATAATCAATCCCACTTTTATTTAATTTCAGTCATTGGTACGTGCTTGGCTTGGATGATACTAGGCTTGTGTTATATTTAGGAGGGATAAGGGGGAAGAAAACAGAGGGGAGATAAACTAACCATTTATGGAATATTCCCGAAGTCTTTTCCCTGAGTTTAAATGACAGGAAAAATGTTTTGTCACAGTAATTTTCTGGGGTTTCCAAATTGGAATAAGAAGCTCCCAAACTCTGCACACCTATCTATCTGTGAATGTAGTGCTTCTTGTTGAACGGGAAAGACTGAGTTAATTGCCAGGAAGTGGAAACTGTGCTACAATATCTTGGCGAAAGTGTATATGGTGAAGAGCTGCTTGCTCTGCTGGACTTGCAATGCTAATAACATACATGTGTCTACTGGACTATGTGCCATTTAGAAGTCAGCTGTAACTGGAGGACTGGTGTGGTGTTGGCATGGATCAATCATTAATCAAAATCTGACAGCTGAGCCCAGGACGGTGCAGTGAGGAGAGTCAGCTAGGACAGGCATAGGAATATGTGAAGGCTCTCCCCATGCCAAGCGCTGCCTGTGCGGATCCACCCTTGCAGGCAACATTAGTATGAGCCAGATCCAGAGCACAGAGAGACTTGTGGCTGCCTGGATCCGGCATCCTTCTCTGGTCTGAACTAGGACACCAGGGCAGAAATATCTGACCTCGGGATCAGTCAAGCACATGCATTAAGTGGCTGTAACAAAGTGCTTATCAGTCTCTCATGACTAAAGATTATTCTCCGATGTCTGCACCACTTGCAAAACCTGGAACTGGCTGGGTTTGTTTCTCTCTTGTTCCTCCCAGAAGGGATACGTGGAGTCAGCACTATTTAACCATTCCCAGGAAGACATGAGCTTTCCTGAGAGGAAATCGGTGTTTCATCTCCACCCACAAAAATCAGCAGGACTGGATGAAATCTGCAGTCTGAGGTCTGCACGTAAGCCCATGGGCATGGCTTGTGAGCATAGCCTGCACAAGCCCTTTTGGTCCAGATGAAAGGTTCATGAAAAAAGACTTAAGCTCCTGAGTTTCTGTACTTCCAGTGTGAAACAGAGGACGCCCAGCCTGGTTCGGCTCCCCTCCCCGATCCCTTTCTTTCCCCTTGGCTTCCTGCCATTGTCTTTGGCAGAGCTGGGGTGGCTGCGGGAGCCCAGGGAAAGGGGGCACTTTCTTCTCTTGCCCACCATACCAATTATTTGTAGCCGTTTCAGGTATTTTCCAGCCCATATATGTTTTGCTTGAGTGCCTATATACACACAGACACACGTGTATACATTTATACATGCACACACCCCTACTTTAGACATATATTCCTGCGCACACACTTGTTATGGTGACCTTGGTCCTTCAGAAAGTGCGTCAGACTCATTTCTGCCATGCTCACATATTTCCATCCACAAACATACAGCTCCCACCTCTTTTCCTGCAAAATGATGATGCAGAAGGGTAGGATGAACACCCCATGGGAGCAGAGCCCAGCGCTGCCTTACACACTGGCACCACAACCTGAAAGCGGAGGGCAATGGATGGCCAAACTGGGCTTGTTTTGACGGTTGTGTAACACAGCTTGTCACAGCTCAGCTCCTAATTGCTGTCTCCATCCAGGAAGGACCCTAAACACCTACACAGCTTTTGCAACAGTGGGCCTTCAGGTCAGGCTCTGGGGCTTGTCGGGGCTTTGTTTAGTGCACTAGAGCCCTGAGCACCCTGAAGCAGCTCTCAACATCCTCCCTCCCCTCCGGGCAAATCCTGGAAGCAGTCCAGCCCCTGGAAGCTGCTCCATTTCGTGTCAGCAGTACCGGTCCCCTCCGCTTCCCTGCACGCACCGTGTTTCAGTGTCACAAACACATGCCTTTCCTGGACTCCTCTCTTGCTTGGGAGACCCTGGGTCCAGGAGCAGGTTCCTGTAACTATAGATTTTCAGGCTGCTGAGGTCAGCTTTTCTTCCCTTTCCTGTTCCTGGGACAGGCCAAGGCATCTGGCTTTCATTAGTCTTCGGTGCTCTACTCTAGGAAGCAAATTCTAGTTTGAGAAGGACTTTTTGCTTTTTACATCTTGCTTTGAAGAAACTACTGTTTAAAAAAAAATGTTTTCTCATCCAATGTCATCACTGGTAATGCTGAAAGGCTGCTTTCAGCCTGCCGGAAACTGGCCTCAGGGAGACCTCAACACCTGCTAAAATCCTGCCCTGAGCCGGGGCCTCTACAAAAACCCTCTACCGCAGTCCTCGTCAGCAAAATTCAGAGCCAGTCCATCGCCTCGGACAGCTTATGAGGCAGCTGGGTGCTCTTCCTCCAGCCTCAGTGTAACGGAGAGCAGAGGAGCCTCACGTGAGAAAGCCAGGTCTGACGGACTCACCAGCAATGTCACGCAGCTGCCAACAGCTGCCCAGTTGGGATGGGGCTGGGGAACCAAATGGCATCTCCTCATGAACCCAGCACTGTGCGAGGCTTCACATCCATGTAAAGCTTGTCTTTAGTCCTGGTGTAATGTACAGGAGAGGCCCAGACCTGCCCGCCTGGGTGAGCTGAACAGCTCCACTGACATACCAAGGCCAGATAAGATGTTACATTGACTGCATCGCTAACGCTGGTGCCCAGTGCAGCCAGAGTCAGCTCCAAATCACTGTACACGGGGCATATATCACACTCAACACATCCAGAGAGGCATTTTCTCACCCGTCTCCTCCTGGAGACAAATCCAGACCAGAAAGGGCTGGGGATGGGAAAGGGGAGGGCAAGGATGAAGGGGAAAATCATGAAAGTGATGATCCCAACAGGAAACTCAGATACAAAAGAAGCCATGAAAATCCCTACCCATGATTTGCTCTATGAAAAGTATCTGCTCTCAGCCTTGCCAACACGGGCATTTTCTTTAGCATCCAACACTCAAACTTTGTTCCTGCCTGTACTAGGCATTCCTGCTTAATTAACACACCTGGAATTTCTGAGACATCTTTCATCTATTTCACTGGGACAGAGACTGCCTTTTTATTCTCATTATCCACTGCCTAACATGATAACAGGAGCGGGGCTCGCAGGCTCCAACACAATCCCACTGAACAAAGAATAAAATAATACATCATCCATAATCAGGGCCATAGCCTGAGCTGAGCTGTGCCTTTTTGCAGTGCTCGGCTCATTACTTACTGCTGTCGTTCAGACCCCAGTCCCAGAAGACCTCTGTGGACCTTGCAGACCCTGCGGGATAAGCTTGCTGCAAGTGACACAGAAGGTGAACGTTTCCCTTTCACGTCGTCACGGTGCAGCCAGCAGCACAGGAACCGCGTGCTGCATCTCCAGCCCTGCATGGGTGGACCTCCCAGGGGAACCCGGCTCTGCATGTAACTGCTGGAGAGGAACAGAGAAAATACTACTCAGGAACGCTGCAGAAACAACGTAATACACGGCTAACAGCAAAGCTGAAAGCTGAAACACGCTGTCACAGTCTGCTCCTGCGGATAAAGCTTTCTGCTGCTTTAGAGCAGAGTGTGGAGTGGTGGGATCAGGGAAATGTTGTCACTTAGCAACTGCGTTAACACCAGAACCTGAACCAAATTGTTTGGAATTTCACTATTTTTTGATGCAGCTGTGCCCACACGCTGGAGCAAAGGGAAGTGATTTGAGTCCTGGGGTGCCTGTGCCACCTACAGAGCCAAGAGAAGGGCCCTTGACAGGGAACTAGGGAGCAAGTACAGCAGTGGTTTTGCTTCTCAGGCATACCTGAGTCCCACTGGAGCCTGAAACATTTTCTCAGAGAGGAGTCAGCTCAAGCAGGTGCTGGGGCACTCTACTTACCCCAAAGCAGCGCTTTTGATCCTCTCAGAGCCATAGTAAATGGCAACTGGACAGGTTTTTTGTAACAACTTTGTAACATTATATCAGGTGTTGCTACAACTGCGTTTGGGAGGATGGGTCACGTTGGTGTTAAATACACCACTTACTCTTCTATGCCCTGCAATGCTCAGGCAGGAAAGGGGGATTTTAATAGAAGAATAAAGATCTCGGGTGGTTGGCCGTGCCCCACACCAGGCAACGTTTTGTCTTCCCATAACACAGGCAAAATGAAAAAACATAACACTGAACATTGAGGGTGCTCAGACCTCACTGTTATTCAGGACTCATTGATAGCTTTGATTCTTACAACAACGTATTTTCAAGCAGGGGAGAGGTTGTTCGATGGCTGAAGAAACCTCATAGGGTAAAACAAGACGTGCCTTTCCCCTCCGCCATCTCGGCATTGGCCCATCCGTCCCCGAAACTAGTTCTCAAACAAGAAGCCAGGTTGCAAAGTAGAGGCTGGTAGAGGGGAAGAGGCTCACTCTTCAAGGCGAAATGAACTTGGTCATGTCACCCGTAGCCCCAAACATCAGTATTTTCTGGAATTACTTTGTTTTTTCCTCATTTCCCTATTTTTTGTTTGTGAAAATATCATTTTGGAGGAGGGATTTAGGATTTGTCCTTACAAATAAAATAGACTGTAACTTGCATAATGGGAGCAGTTCAGTTTTACATGGTTGCCTCTTGACATGTTTACACAGCTGGCCAGATACCATTAAGACATATTTTCTCAGGAGGCAGTGTGGTCTAGTGGAATGAGCACGGGCCTAGGAGTCAGGAACTCCCACGTTGTGATTTTGGGTCACCAGTGATTTGCTTTGGTGCACAGACAGAGTCACTTAACCCCTGTGTATGTCAGCGTCCCAAAAAGACACCTCCTCGTCACAGCTTGATGTTGAGGATCAATGCATTAGTCCTGGGGGGGGGAGAGGCCCCGATGCGGTACCCAGGGTCAAAAACACCCAAAAAAAGACCACGGAGGGATGCATTGGCTCTAACTTTCTCCTCTGTCTTCACTTCTCGTGGGTTTGGGTTAGCCAGTCCCTGAATCAGAAATGATGCATCTGACACGGTCTTGTGCAAGTCTTTCTGCTCCAAATTGAGATCATCCATAAGCACACTGCAACAGTTTGTCACTTTTCCTAGCAGTAAAAGAACACAAGCTTTCTTGGTACAACCACCACAGCTTTGCAGATCCTTAGTGAAGTGAAAAAGTGAACAAGTAGCAGTGCTAACTTTTAGCCCAGGAATATTAATGATTAAGAAGCATCAGTTTCCAGAAAGCTGATGAACACGTCAAATATTACATCTGAACAGGAACTTGCATGATGATGGGATTGTAAGTACGATGAAATAACTGGCTGTAGTCTAGCTCAGCCGGTTAAAAATCAAATAAAACCTAAATTGATATTGAACTAGGGCCTATGCTGTGACACCATTGGAAATTACAGCTTTCCTTAGATTCCTTCAATTCAGGATACTTTTGCCATAGCATTGAGATTACTGAGTAGACTTCACATTTGACCTAGAAACTGCATGCACACCAATCCATATCGCTTCTGGGTGATGATGATGGAAACAATTCTACAGGAAAATATTTTAGCTGGTAGCTAAATTGTTCTCTTACTCATTAAATATCCTTGTTGTTTACTTCTCCCACCGTTGTTACGTCTGGTAACTGCCGTGTTTGTGTTTCACTCTGCTGTTAATAAGGGTTTTATTTAATGGAATATTGGAGATCATCCAGCAAAAAATGTTCCAAATCAGGCAATAGCTATTTTGTTTCTTCACTCTGGTTCCTTTTTTCCCTCTCTCGGTTTCTCAGCGCCTGTAATAAGAAGGAAAATTTGCTTGCAAAACTCAGAGACTGGCCTTGCTGATAGACTGTATCTCTGGGGTTTTGTCAGCAGCTTGAGGGGATTTTTGTCGACAGCTTGAGTCATTTTAGAGAACTGGTCTGCTCTTTGTAAAGCAAATTTCTGCAAAGGAGGATGGGTGTGGGAACAGCTAGGCGGCAGAACATCTGACAGGCAGTGTGGTACAAAGCACTTTCTCAGGCTTCTGGATATGGGGAAAGGATGTGTCAAGGCGTGAACGAGACAGAGCTGGAGGTGGCCGCAGCCCGAGAAAGTCTTGTGGCCATGAATGTTCAGTCCTGCGGCTGCTCTAACTTGCTGAGGAGGCCAGCTAGACTTTTTAACTGACTCAGGGTCAGTGACCGTGTAAAGGTCTTGGTGCCTTCTCTGACTCCGCGGCTGACCCCACCGAATCCCAGGAACACTGGTGGTACAGGACCCACGGACCCACCTCTTCCACCTCCTGGGGAAGCGGGGCTCTCCCCAGCTTGGTACCTGGCGAACCAAGGCTCTGTCCAGCCAAGGATGGAGACAGCAGGAGCCCTCGGCAACCTGTTCCCACGCTGCACGAGCTCTCTGAATGAAAAAGTTTTTCCAAATGTCCAAACGGAACCTCCTGAGCCACAGGCTGTGGCTGCAAAGCTCCCATGCAACCTGCGGTTCAGGAATCAGACCTTCTCCTCCACTACTGCCGAGCTCTGAGGCTGGTGAGGAACAGAGGAAGGCGGCAACCATTTCAGCAGCATTTCTGGATACATTTGAGAAAAGTACAGTTTTTTAACTCATTTTCATAGGTGACAGGGAAAGATTTTTAAAATCTGACAAACACAGCATTTAGTGTGTATTCTCTTCATGAGAAACAACTGAAAGAAACTGAAAGAACGGAAAGCCTTTTTTTTGTTTGTTTTTTGAGAGGGAGAGAGATTTTTTCTTCTGGATGACAGACTTTAACAGCAAAGAAATTTGAGCCTTCAGGGTATCTTTAACCCAATTTTAGAACCTCCTGGAAGAAGGAGTTATTAATGGACTTGTTGCTGGAAGCTCAGCTCCAGTGTTTTAAATGGCTGTGAAACATACTCCTGATGGGAGAACGAGGACAAAACTAAGAAAAAAACAGGAATCTGTTATCTGATATTCCCACCCCTGCTAATAAAGTTCTCTTTTCAATGGTTTTTTTTCTTGGTTGGTTTTAAAACAGTCTTGTAAAATTGCCTTGACACCTTATTAACATTGGTACAAAAATCTACCCACCCACCCTTTACTGACACAGTGGTGCAAGGGATAAAATGGGGATTTTACAAGCCTGTCAAAGGAAATCTGTTGCCTGAGCTCAGAGTGGGTGTACAGTCTGCAATGAAGTGTCATGCCTATCTATAGTGATCTATAAATATCCAATATTACCATTTACTGAATTAGGGCTTTTGTCTTTTAGTAGCCTTATTTATATAATTGACACTTGCTTCAGTGGGTGTGCTCCAGTATTTCATTACCAGATGATATATCCAGGTCAGTCTTGGTAGGTTAGTGCAGAACCCCATTCCCTCAGCAGGATCTGAAAATTTAGGTCAATTCGCATAACTCTGATGAATCTTTAGAACTCAAATGATTAAAGGGACAACTTGCATTGACTCCCTGCTGAGGTCTCTGACCTTAAATCAGAGAGGTCATAAAAAATATGTTAAGAATCTAAATAAACTCCAATTCAGAACTCCTTTAGATTAAGGAGCTCTGTGCAGTGGGGACAGTAATATGGCTTAAAGGAAGTGCACAACACTGTATAGTTTCTCAATAATTAAAACTTTTTGTAGGAATTTCACAAATTTCAATGCATACCTTTTTTTTCAACCCCACCAAATGCATTTTTTTAAAAGACAATCAAAAAGATAAGCACTTTGAGTTAACAAGGTATCAGCTCTGCAAATTCTTCATAAAGCTGTAACCCTCTAGTTTCAGGGTTGCATAGCATAAAATCAAGATATTTTTCAGTCAAAGAGTGTGATTTCCACGCCCTATCAAGATAGATGTAAACATTCAGTGTTTGAGCTTCATGGGTACAATGACAAAGATCTCTTCCTACCTCACTAAATAAATCATTTGGCAACAACTTTTCCTGACTACACAAAAGACAACCACGATGACACACATGCTTGGTATTAAAGGAAGAGGCCATGATTAGTTGATGCTGTGTAAAATCAATGTCCAAAACCAGATTTTCTTTTACCATAGCATAATTTGTTCCATTTTGGAACAGGAGCCTTGCAGGAGCTCTGGGGGGTTGAGCAGTCACATACTGGAGAGCACTGGGGGGAAAAGGGAGGTGCAGGGAGGACTGCGAGTTCACCTCTGCAAGCTGGTGCCAAGGGGACACTGCAAGGAGGGTCAGGAGCTGGTTTTTCTAGGTACCTTTTATGAAGGAAGGATGCTCTGTGCTCACTTGTGTTTCCCACAGCAGACCATGCTGGGACAAGCAGCCTGCGTCTTTTCCTTGTATCCAGAGACCAGCCCAGATTACTTCAAACAGCCCTAAATTTTTGCTCAGAGTACTCTGCACTCTCTTGGTGGCTGGAGAAGGCAGCAGCAGGTAATGGAGGGAGGACGTGACATACCCATCAAGAGTCCCTTTTTAAAATGAAAAAAAAAATTAATTCTTCAGTCAGTGTTGCCTCCTGATGTCTTTTGCTCCAAATTACATGAACCAGAACCAAAGTCATGACATTTGAGTGAGTGTGACTTACACAAAGGAAAGAATCCCACAGCATTTACACCTCCTCTGTGAGTCATCTTTTGGTATCCCTCGTCCTGGGCCTTCACACACGTTTGGCCCTGGACACATAGAAATTACAAGCAACGAAGGAAATCAAGGGAGAGGAGGGCTGCTTTTGAGATAAATCCCACAGGACAAATTCCTTTGTTAAGTGGAAAGTATTATGATCCAGTCTTCGCCTCCTGCTACACACACTGAAGAGAAGGCAGTGTGGGTTGTGTGTATGTGTGCCAGGGCAGCATTTTTTCCTCTGTGTTTATTTAGCAAAGTGGAGGTCTGAAAACTACAAAGAAAGCAGCAACTTAGGCCTTCAGAATCTTTGCTCCTCAGTGACAAGGGGTCTATCTGGCCAGTAATCCTAGCGTTAAGTGGAAAATAACTATACTGTGATCTTATTTTGCAGACTGAAGCTGCCTCCTGTCAGGGCCACACACAGAACTGCTTTGGGCTCCAGGGAAGGCTCATTAGCCACAGCAACCAGGGATGGGCAGCGACTGGAGGGGAGGCTCTCCGAGCCAGCCAAACCACGTTTGGTATGATAGGGTGCACCAAAGTAGTTCAACCTTGCGCTGCTTCTATGCTTCAGGTCCTCTTGTTTTTAAAAACATTTCAGGTATTTAAAACCTCACCTTCTTAGCTAAAAAGAGGAACTCGCTATTTATAAGAGGCAGCAGCACACCAAAGTCTTGGGCGACTTAGTCTTCTCTAATAGGGTGCGTGCATTGGGGCAGGTTTCCAAGCTGTGGTTGGGGCTTTCTTCTGTCCCTCTGAGTTGTGCCTGCATATTTGTAGTTACAGCAATGTGTGTACAGCTGTTATATTTTTGTCTGCAAAAGCCATCGTATTCACAATTAAGCACTGCTGCATCTTCCATGTGTGAGCCTTAGGTTGACATTTTTTTCAGTTGGGTCCCAAAAGGGAGATTTTGTATGTTAGTATTTAGTGCCAGTCTATAATTAGAAGATAATTTTTTCCAGAGCTAATGAAAAGATGCCCTAGCAACCTCTGGATCTGATCCCAAATCCATTAATATAGTTCAAGTGATTCCATTTTACTTTACGTGGGACAGACCAAGAAGGCTGAAGAAAGATTCTGCCAAGTATTTCCAACCAGGAATATGCTGAAACTTGGTGAAAAAGGATGGAAGAATTCATCCTGTATCTGTCCCTGTTACATCCAACTTGGAGAGAAACTGGGAAAATTAAATGAGTAATACTTCCTGAACTATGATGGTATATTGATGGAAATGTGGCTAAGAATTAGGTCCCATGGAAAAATTAAGAAAAATATATTTCTATCATCATAATGAAGACTTGAGCTGTTGTTATGAGTCATTAGTGCCAGTTTATAGAGCCAAAGATGGTAAGTGTAGGGATACAGTGAGCCTTGACTGCATTTCTTTCCTGTGTGCCAGCCTTTGTGTGTGAATTTCTACCAGAGTGTCCTGCCACGCTGAGCTGCAGTGACTACTTGTCACCAAACTTTTGGCTCCATTTCACATCCAGTATCTCCAATCCCAGATTTCACACCAAAATTAATAGCTCCCAGCACTTCCATATCCAGTTGTCACTCTGGTGCCCAGAACTACACTTGATTTAGCAAATGAGAGCACAGGTTAGTGACAATCTATCTGAAAGGAGTGCTAGGAGGGATCCTAAACCAGCCCAACCACACCATACTCTGCTTGGCATCAGTGCAACACCCGTTCCGTGTGTGCCTTTCTGTTTGGATAATGTTCTTCAAAAGCAACTAAGAGCCTATTAAAATGCACTGAAAACACAGGAAACAGCTGCCATGATGAAGGTACGCTGCATTTCCAGATGAGGTGGGTCCGTGGTCTGGGGCGTATCCATCCATCAAAGATGTTCACAAGCATCTGGGGAAATGCCAAAAGAACATCACTTTGCTGAAAGCCCAATTTTCACAGCAAAACAGCATGAAAGGAACATTTTCACTGACCAACCTCTCTCTCTGGGATGAGCACTTAGCGAGCAGAGCCTGACAGAGCAGGTGGGGCTGGTGGCTGCATCTGATTAAGCACATCCCAGCGCCCTGCTTTGGCCGCAGGTTTCCCGTTGGGTCCCAGCAGAGCCCATGTCTGTTCTCCACAGGCAGAGCCCTGAAAATGAAGTCCAAGCTGTGAAAACACCACCCACCCTGCACCAGGAATGCATGCCCTAGAGCACAGCGTCTTCAGCTCCTGCCATGGTCCAGTCATCAGCTTTTTGGACTTATTAGCAAGGTAAATCCTGCTGACAAACTATCGAGTCTACAAAGAAATATAGTAAATACAGTGAAGAACCACAGCGAAAGGCAAATGCACTTTACATAAGAAAGTCTGAAAAGGTCACCAGAATGTTTGTGAGAAGGATACAAGTATTTTTAAATTTTGAACAATGAGACCAAAAGGTGGACAAAGAAACCACTGTGTTACCACCCCAGGGAGCGAATAAAAATTGTCAGAGACTATGAATTAATTCTAAATCAACTGTGCTGTAATGAAACCCTCTACAATACAGATACTGATTCACACACTTCAGTGTCATCAGAACAGGGCTGTTAATGAATGTTTTTCTGGAACTTCTTTAGAAGTGGAGATCTCAAACTCTCATTCCTCTCCCACTCCCTCTGGACAGCCTTTATGCAAGACAGATAAAAGAGGAACTTCTCATCCACAGCCACACAGCACCGGAGGAAATTTCAAAGACAAAGATCAATGCCTAATCTTCCAATTTTTGGCATGAATCTTATAATTCAGGGTTATTTCCTACTTGATGATTCCCAGCAGCGTATCTTACTTATTTACACAAAGACAGGAATTAACAACAGCTCATGACATTTTTATTTTAATGAAATTTAAAAAGGCAGTTATTAGTTATACATACACACAACCGATTCTGTACTTGTTAGTCATAAATATAGAACATTCAGAAGTACAAAATACACTTTATCCACAGCACAACTTCACATCAATATGAAGAGTTTAAACAGATACGTAACCAAGTGCCTAACAATGACAGAAGCCCATTTTTGGAGTTGTTTTATTTTTCTTTTCTTTTCTTTTCTTTTTTTTTTTTAAAGACCATTAATCTACACAAAGTAATCAGTGCCCACAGTCATCAGTTCCATGAAATGCACTCTGGTTTAGAGTAGGAAAAGACCGACCTTTTAAAGACAATTAGATGCCATCACCTTTTCTTTCCTCCATTAATAGAAACAAAACCAAGCCCACATTCTCCTCTTCTCACAGCTAACAACTGTGAAAAATGGGACTCTGGCAAAAATCACCTGAAGCCAAACTTGAGCACTGCCAGGAAAAGTGAAAATATCTGAACTACAAATTAGTCCACTCGATACCTTGCAAACAAAGAGCAACAGCAGTATGACACTGATAAGGCATTAATGACAAAATGGCTGTATTATTCTCGAAAAAAGAGTACACCTATGTATAAAAATATATGCCATAGCAATTGGGTAAATCCAACACTATTTAACACTGTGCCAAAAGTAATTAAGAGTTAAAAAGGCAGTACTGCAAGAAGTATTTACAGTTTCATACTGTACTTCAAAAGAAAAAAGGCAACAAAGCTACAAATGGAACTATCTGGTTAAAAGCATCACCGTAGCTACTGCCAGTAGCACTTGTAACAAGTAATGTGATGGAGTCCCTCTTGTTCAACGGGATTGCTTGTCTGAATAAATGAACGTAAATGTTTTAGTATCTAAAATCTTATTAGTCTACATGCCCGCTCATTGAAATAACTCACCCAGGCCATTACTATTTGCGGTTTCTTGCTCCAACAGTTTAAAAACCAAAAGATTCCATTTCAAGAAACACTGTGTTTGCAACACAGTTTGATCAGAAATCACAGCTTTATTTCCAGCTTAAAAAACACAAAAGAAATGAGAAATCCACCACCTGTGAAATTCCGGAAACTGGCAGCTGAAGTGCCAGCAAAGCTACACCAACGGCACGTAATAAAAAAGTTAGCATTCCAAATGCACGTTATAACTTCAGCTATAGGATAAGTAAGTTGCTTTAGTAACCAAACACGTGACAAAAAGATACAGCACAGCCAACACTACACAGCTTTTTCGGCCACAAGATCTGGGATGAGGCTGTTTCAGAGGAGCAAGCCACTGACACGATGGCAGCACAGGGCGAGGGCAGCGCAGGATGCCCAGCAGCGGTAGCAAATGCTGAACTTGCTCGTTCGCTCGGTCAGAAGCACAAAGTTGCCCAACTTTAAGCTCATGAAGTGCTCCCTCCTCGGTGGCTCGGGAACGGCAACCCAACGCCTCCCACTTGGGCGTGGGAAAGCGCTGCAGAGACGGGATGGCCGGGAACGGGAGGGGAGGTAAGGAAGGGTGGAAACGCCAAGAAGAAAGCACTGGCTCGGGATGGCAGAACAGAAACGGGGGATGATAATGGCTCACAGGGAGAACCCAAACCTGGCACTATCCAGACTGCCCCTTAACAGAGTCGCCATCCCCTTTCCCAACCAGAAAGGCAGGAGTGGTCTAAAAGGTGAGAAGCAGTCCATGCTCTGATGCTTCAGGCATATTGGCTTCAGAAAAATAATACTGTATGTAAAAACAACAAAAAAAGATGTGCTTGAAATTCTGCTAACAGTGCGCTTCTAACTGCACAACCAAATTCTGTACACGAGAAGGCTTCTACAGTAGTATAAAAACCATGACACACTAAGGAAGTTATCATTGCTGATGTTAGGAGAAGTAAAATTACTTTAAAAACCTTATTTTTAGATTGAATTCAGGAACAAAAGTTATAAATATACTTTGAGCAGTTTGTTGGGTAAAATAGAACAGAGGAACAGCACTTTTTCAATTCATTTTTCACTTTACGGAGAAATATTTTTTTAAATTTTAGAACAACTGACGTTTATCATGCCAAGTATCTTCTGTGCAAAGATACAAACTGCTCATCTACTGTTCTCTCCCTGGTGATTAGCCCCTTTTAAAAGCACACCCTGCTGTACAAATGCTGACCGCCTCGCTCAGCTGGCGCAGCATCTAGGCACCTTTTACAGACATCAATGAATGTCATTCTGGGACAGCAGAGCTTTGCCTATCTAATTCAATGAGCAGTCATTCATCCGAGCGGCGTGAGCGAAAAGGGAGAAGGCTCCAAGAGAATAAACAGCCATGTATTTAAAAGACTAGTATGTAAGCGCATGGCTTGCTCACCTAAGAAGGTATTTTCCTGATCTCTGGGAGAAAAGAGATACGAGGTTTTTTGTTTGTTCTCAGCGTGATTTTGGTGAGGCAAGTACAGACCAGGAGATCTGAGGCCTCTCCAGTACTGCATCTAGAGATATAAAAAAATTTCCTAATAAAAAGGAGTTCCTAGCTCCACTTGCACATAGGGTAAGAGATTGGTCCCAGATTTAGTGAGAGAAACAGTAGGAAGGACTCTTCCTGGATACTGAAAACTACATGCTGTTCTCGGAGAAGGCTGGGAAAGCAAAGTCAGACGGGAACTCCACCCTATGGCTCAGAGTTAAAGCCACGTCCCTGGGTCATGCTCGCTGCAGCCCAGCCACCTGCATTGCTTGTCAGCATAAAGCCTGTGTGGCCAGAGCAGGCTGCTGGACGGGGGCCTGCCTGCTTTTCAAGATATTATCCTGACAAGGTGCACTGCAGTGATGTGCACGGTACCTCCCGTCGGAGGCAGCCCGGAGTTCGAGAGGAGCTATGAGAAGGCAGGCCTTAGTGCTCTGAGGTCTAAGAATTGCTGCAGACACTGAGATCTTCTAAATGGGGGCTATGCCCTGGGGTTGCTGTTTCAAGGTCCGTGATGGCCCCTGAATACGCGAAGGCCGAGGGAAGCTGTCCCCTTCCTCCTCTGCAAAGGCTGGCTACCACCGTCCAACCCTGAACGTTATGAACAACCTACAAGCGGGAACTCTGGGCTCCTTGTCCTTCGTGAGCGACTCTTTCTCCTCCCATCCCAGAAGAAGTGATCTGGATAAAAATGCTACCCTTGCAACCCAACCTCTGTAACTCAACTTGCATATGAAATGCTGAATAAAAATTTCTGGTGAAGACATATGGTAGGTGACTCGCCCAAGAGGATGAGGCGATTAACTTACCTCTGTGGAAGAGCATATAGCATTCAGAATAGTCAAGAGTCCTCAACATACTCAGTAAGCTGAAAATCCCATATTTAACAGAATAGGGTTAACAGGGTTTAACAGAAGTGATTGCTTGGGAATCCAAGCAAAAATTCAAGTTATCACTGTGTACGCAGTGGACAATAGTCCAATTGATATCTATTACCAACTCACTCTAAAAAAATTATACACTACAAAACCATCTCACTGCTTGCAGCAAATGAGCTTGAATGATTTCCTAGTTAATAGGCCACCACGTTGCACTGTTAAAATGTAAGGTTTCACAGTATAAAAAAGTACTTCACAGAAAGGAAATGCAGCTAATATAGAAAATGCAATCTTGATGTGTTTACAGTCTTTTTTTACGAGGCAATATTTTTGGGAAAGCAAGAACAATACAAATTAAAGCAGCCAGTGAGAAATGTATAGAGTTATAGGCCTCAATTCAGTGCAAAAACAGACTAATAGCTTATGTAAGTAAATGTTTGTTCTGAATAGAGAACCACCTGAATTAAAAGTAAGAACACCTATGTGAAGTGATGGAGGCTCCCACGATATCTAAATCCTCCACATACATCGTCAACCTTTTCAGTACACTCCAGAATGGACCCTTTGTAAAGGCAAAAGAAACCAGTACAGGAAATCACTTCATACAGCACAAGATATACATAAAGTACCAAAATGTACACACATTCAAGTTTAAGTTAGAAAAGGCGGAGCTGAATCTTCTGGTGAGAGAGGCCTACGTTATGTTGCTTAATCTCACATTTAAAGTGACCTAAAAACTACAAGAATCAAAGAAAACAGAATATTGTGTCTGCTTCCAGAAACTTAAGCTTAAAGCAAGGCATCGAAATTGAGCGGTAGGCACTGTAACAAGACATTACCTTACCTTTTCTCTGTTAGTCTTTGTTACTTTGTTATCTATTTAAAAATTACCATTCAAAGGAAGTATTAGGTATCATTCACATTCAAATATTTAAGACTCAGAGATTTTTTTTTTTTAAATCAAGCGAAGTTTTTCATCTCTGAGGTAGATGACAATAAAATAAAAAAAAAAATAAAAAAAAAGGAGCTGTCAATGAACACTAGCAAGTGCTGGAGCTCCTCTGTCGGTACTGATGCACCCCAAGGAGGAGAGAGCAAGCCCTACACCACTATCTGAAACATGAGAAATGTGTCTTCTGGTTTAGTAGCTTCTACAGAAATGCAACACAGAAAAAGCAGAGCCAAAATTACACTGAAACGGCCTTGGAGAAGAACTTCCATTTCTGCTTCGCAAGCTACTCAGAAAATGGTGGAAACATGCCAAGGTCAGCAAAATCTTCAATGTTGTAATTGCCAGTACCCTGCGTTGGATCCCCCGGCATTGGCAGCATGTCCTGCACGATAAGGAAAAATCAAAGTGAAGTGTCACTTGCTAACACGTTATCCAGACACAAACTGTTTCCTGTTCATCTTTTCAGTGTAAACCCAGAAAAGGCCAAAGGTTAGATAAATAAGGTGAAAACCAGACCTGTGCAAGGGCTGGGCTAAGGCTTATGTGCTACTTATATTTTGCTGGAGTGTTTCTGAGCAGGAAGTGGGACTTGAGCAGGGCAGAAGTTTTGGATTGCTCCCCTGAATAAGGCACCTTTGAGCTGCCCCATACTCCTCCCAGGCTGAAACAGCTCCCCTTGGAAGGGGTAGCTACACATGGAAAGAAGCAAACTCTCTGGTTTCACTATATGGGAAGTATTCAACAACTCACACCCGCACCCAACAGAAAGGAGCTCTTCCTCTATCAGCATGGGTTTGGGGAGGGTGTCATGTCCTCACTAGCACTTTGTAAGTGAACGTATTGCTGCTCTTCGTCCTCTGAGGAACACTAAAGACTGGACATCACCCCAGCTAACAAGATGCCCAAGCAGCTTTCCTGCACGTACAAAGGCAGAGGAAATAGCAGGAACTTCTCAGGAGAAATGGGATTTCGTGGTAATTGCTCCCACGTGTCTTGAGCCAAGTGAGGTCCCTGCAGGAGGTTTCAAAAAACGCTCAACCTCTCCTCTCAGCCGGAGACCGAAGCCACAGGGAAAAGATATCCCTTGCTGAGAAAACCAGAGTTTACGCTTGCTTTTCCTGTCAGTCCTTACAATAATAAGCTCTTACTGCAAAGCCAAGTTTTGCCAGGGATGGCTCATTATCCTTACAATAAAGCAAAACCTAAAGAGCATATAAGAAAGCTCACAGGATCTGCTCTGTGAAGGAATAACTACTGAGAGCTGCTGCGTACTGAGAATTTACCCCAAAATAAAGACAGATTAAAATCCATCTGAGGTCTCTGTAGCATCCCTGTTGATGGTGGTGAAAGAGGCTGTGAACTCAACTGGCAGCTTCTCAGCTGCCAGGGTCAACCTTCATTTTCTGACCAAAACTTGCAGTTATTTTATGTTTTCCCACATTCCTCCCCAGCCAAGGGGAAGTTGTAGCTGCCCCCGCCTGTTTAAATTGCCACCACTTTGAAGGCATTTCTGCTGCTGGGGCCTCCGAGGCAAGGTCTCCTCAGGAGGGTAGCTCTATTCTCAAGTCTGCCTCTCTCTTTATGTCCAGCTAACCCAGGGTTGGCTTCAGGCACAAACAGTCCAAGCAACTTCTTGGAGGCCTTTGAACTGAGCTCATCTAAGTTTCTCATCACATCCAGCTATTATCCTAACTCCCTCTAAATGCACAGTCACCTCCAAGAGCTCTTCAGGTGAGCCCAGCTCTCCCTTTCTCCCTTGGCCCTCTTTCCCACAAATTTCAGAGGACATTTGCTGGGACACAGCGCTTGCCTGAGACACAAGCAGGATGCTGCTTGGAACCCCGTGTCTCTGTGGGCCATCAAATCGCGCTGCCATCGGCTCCACCGGAATTACCCTGAATATGCTTTTGGGTTAAAGTACGTGCAAAGTGATTAAACTTTGCTTACAGAGAGAGATGCAACAGATTAATCTTGCCTGGGCCATGGGGTAAGAGCATGCAGACAGGTAGTTATTCCAGATGTAGTGATGTTATTTGTTCCTGTATGAAGCAATGGTTCATTCACACAGGAATATTTTCAGGCTAATGTCACTTCTGCAGCATTCCTGCAAGCAACTGAACATGAGCCCGGTCTTGCAGGTGAATTTGCTTTCTAAAAGATAACGAGGTGCCCCACTTCTAAACCTTGCTTGGGGCTTGAACTGTCTTTTCTGCATTTATCTGCATTGTTTTGTTGCAAACTGTCTTCTTGATCTAATCTGAAAACAAGTTATACAAGGACAGAGACCTTATTAGTTAACTTAAAAAGTCCCACTCCATCTGCAGTGAAGGCCCAAAATAATACTTAATATTACAAAATCAGGTAGTTGAAGAGGATTGTTTACCAGCTATCTAATATCTGACTGGGTTTAACCTTAAAAAATTATTTGCCACTGTCTTCTATGGGGTACCAGACTCCTTTCTTGCTTGAACTATCAGAGAGAATTACACTGATGTCTAATTGGATTTGACTGGGATTTTAGAGGCCAGCACCAGGATAAGACAGACACTCTGTTTGGGATTATCTCATGGCTTCCCTGCAGAACACATAAGCCCTAAGTACAGGGTGCAAAGAGAAGGGAAAACAGTACTTTAAATCAGCAAAGATGTTGTTCTTTGGCAGAAGACAAAACCATCTCAGTTCTAGCTAATGCCAGTTAATAGCAGTGCAAACCCACAGCAGCACACAGCTGGAAGTAATTGCTCCAAGCCCTGCTAGCACCCCAGTTGTGGAGGGCCACAGTTCTTCAACTCAGCAGTGAGAAGTTGTCAGAGGGACTTCGGGCTCGCTGAACTCCCCTCACCTGGAACACCTCCGTCTGACTGGGCTGTGGGTGTGAATGCTGGTCGCCGCTTTGCTGGTTGTGATGTTGGCTCTGCCACTGGGACCAGACTTCGGAAGGTCTCCCCTGGAACTGGCCGCTGCTCTGGCCACCTTCAGCTGGCCAGGGGGAGAAAGGGCAGAAGTCAGAGAACAGCTCCTTCAAAATGTCTGCCTGCTTTTGAGGCTTCATCCATCAATGCCCATGTTTGCAAATGAGACTTAGAAAAAAGACCCTGAGTGACACCCTGCCCCTGCGGGATGGAAGCTGAAAGGAGTTTCAGCCCTGATTGCAGGGTGGGGGACAACCCGAGAGCAAAGCTCATTGCCGTGGCTGCCTCGACATGGCAGGTGAATTGCTTACAGCAAAATGCCCAGTGACACCATAAACCAGGCACTGCAAGACAATTTTCGAGTGTTCCCCCACTGGTTTTTAATTACTAACAGGGAATATTTGCCATTTTACTTAAAAACCAAACTGCATCATCTGAACGCTCTTTTCTCTTTAAAAGACTAATTCTTGCAGAGCAGTGGGTGCACAGTTACCTACTCATCTAAGAAGCATGTAAGCAGATGTAAAAACAATAAGATCAACAGACAACAGTCTTGCTGTATTAAATGCAGAGTGTTGTTTGAGGGACTACCTTGTCCTCCAATATTACCGCTGCAAAATGATTTAACAAGCAGATTGTAGCAAATAATTGTCCTGTTCGAATGGTGATGGTTTCTTAGAAGTCTGAGGCCATTTAAATTTCACAGAGAGTAATGGCAACAGCAAGGCTTTATGGTAAATACACTTAAAATGATGATTTCAGGGAGATGGATTTCTTCTAAATAGTCTACCAGAAAAAAACATGATGCCACACACATTGATGTGGTCACACATACACTTTTCATGAGTACAGTCACAGGTCACACTTAAGCTGGACTCATTTTACCCTGTACTTCTACAGACTGGCCCCAAATGTTTAAAATTTTTGGATAATTTTCCTTCAATTATTTACAATGTCTCCTTCTAAGAATTAGCATTTTAGAAAGCTTGCCACCAGGCTTATGCTTTTCCTCCAGCATTTTCTCCTTTTTCTTTTTTTTCCTTTTTTCCTATATAACTACTCCTACAATTTTTGTCTATTTTCCCCTCACTGCAGAGCACGAAGCTGGGTAGATCTAGTTCTCCCCGATTATCAGTGCCCTCTGCTGAGGGTGCCAAAATTCCTGTGCCAAACTTCTACATGCATGTTATGTCAGGTCTCCAATAACCAGAGTTGATCCTGTCCAATCAGTCACTACTCACAGTCATGGCTTCAGAAAACACAGAAACACGTGCTTAATCCAATCCTTTTGGCTACCAGCTAAACCATGCAAAACAGATAAAGTGAACATTTTACAGGAAAGTAAACAGGCTGTAGTGACGTATTTCTATCACATCTGAAGTAGATAATTACAGCTCTTCCCTTACTGACATTACCACAACCAATAATTCAGCTGACTCAGAAACCCTGCAGCCATTTTATGGGCCAAAACAAAATTCATCTAAGTTACCCTTTAAAAGAAAGCTGCAAGTTCTGTTCATTGGTTTTTTTTTTTTTTCCTTCTCAGAACAATACACTGAAATTAACTCAGTGAGGCAAATGATGCTTCTTTTCAGCAAAACGGTTACTGCCAGCCAGAGGTTCAAGACATTTGTCTCTGTGAAGCCTGTGCTATTAATAGTATCCAAACTGATGTAGGTCAGGAAATGTTTCTCATTAGGTGAAAGGGTTCTTGCCAAGTAGCTTAGGCCTGAAATGCAAGGCGCTCTCATAAACAAATGTACAAAGCCTGGTGGAAATGGAAATGGAAATGAAGGCATGAATAAGCTCTGTGGGAAGAGCTCCATTTCAATGCACTTTTTCTAGGCAATGCAGCACATGTCTGCACTCAGTGAGGCTAACCTGCAACAGATCTGCACCAATTTTATTCTCAGGGCACCAGAGAAAAACAACACACATTAGCACACTGCTACCTGTGCTTTTTAGAATTGCACATTATTATCAGCCAGCAACATTTTTCATGGACTCCATGTGTGTTTATCACTGATGGATCCATAATTTTTTCACTGCTGAATATTGTTCTGCTGGAGGAATGCAGAAAACTTACCAAGGGGTCACCCGTTGGGTCATGGTCTGAAAGCCACGGAATTCACACGTAATAGGAAAAGAAAACTACTGCAAAACATGGCACCTACTCTGATTAGGTTAGGAGCAGTGGGGGATACAAAAAAATCCTGTCTCCAGCCAAACTCCAACAAGCCACCTCTGGGCACGAGGACACTGCCATGCAGTCAGGGAAGTTGAAAAATGAAAAGAATATAAATTTGTGTCATTTTAAGTGTTCTCCTGAGAAGTAAAAAGAAATTGAACCTGCTGACCACAATTTGGGAGGGTATGTACTAGTGATGTAAGCAACTTCTGAATCTTTCATGACACCACTTACTGGGGGCGGGGGGGGGAAGTTCTCTCATACCATAAAGTGCCACAATATTCTGAAGTGTGTTGGATGTGGAGGAGATGCAGCATGGAGGGAACAGGTCATCCCTGTCCGCTATGCTCAACAGGAGGAAACAAAACCCTTTCACAACCAGGCTTCCCCATCGACCCACCAAAAGAACAGGTTGGAAGATTTTTAATGAAGTTAATGCTGGAGAATTTCACTTTGATGTGCATTTCTGTGTTAATTCATTTAAAACTTACCAAACCCTGCACTTCGGTTTGCTAAGCTGGAGTAGGCATTCCCACTTGGAGAAGAGGTGGCTGGGCTGGAAAGGGGACTGTATGATGACGGATCGGCTGGGTAGGTGTGACTTGTTCCAATCCCAAAGGGCGATGACTGAGCCTTGCCAGACTGAGACGGAATTTGCTGAGGAATAAGGGGTAAAAGAAGGAATGAGTTTTATTGTTGAGGAACAGCACAGCAGAGTCACCTTTTTAACAATGTAAAGTAAAGGCTAAATAAACTCTGCAGATGCAAAAAGGCACGTTATTCCTGTCTCAGCCATATTTCATTTCTGTCAAAGCCAACTTATTGCTGCATAAGGAACACAACAGACTATAAACCAACGATTACAGCTCTCCTGCCAATTAGCTCACATGTACTCAATATCAGAGCTATTTGGAAAACCATCATTTCCTTCACCTCTATTACGAGGATTAATCTCAAAATGAACAGGTATAAAGAATTCACCTTTATTTGCCAGGTGTTTTGATTTTGCAGTGCCACAGTAAAATCACGGTTATCTAAATGTCTTGCAGAATATACGCAGTTCTCAGATGACCAGAGCTTCCACTGCTTGGGGGAAAATGGCCAAAGAAGTTTCAAAGCTAATGAGCTGCTTTCTCTCACTGCCTAAGTACAGGCAGAAAAGTTATCTTGCCTTGTAGAAGGCTTGGGAGGGAGTGTGAATCACCAGCCTTGGGAGGAGGGAAGAAATAGTCTAACTTTCCTTTAACTAGGCAGCTGAGTTAATTCAAGGGTATTAAAAAACAACTTGCTGTCATTTTCATCTACATAATGGCTTCGTCATAGGATCTCCAAGAATGTTATACAAATGATTAAACACTGCAGACTGCTTTGAGAAATGTACAACGTGTACGCTGAGACTAAGGGAGGTGGAGTGTCTCATCCAAAGTCATGTGCTACAGCAACATATAATGCTACAAATAGAATCTGCTTATAAACCATTTCCCACACCATGAACAAATCCAGCAGTTCCAAGAAAAACTTACTGCCTAACCAGTTCCACAAAGAGAACTTAAAGGTGGTTACATCTCTGGATACTTCTAACGATGTGCACTGTTATTGGCAGTCAATGCATTCAAGTGAAGCTATTCTCTTGGACAAATGGAGGGGAGCTGGGGGAGGAAAACAGATCCCAACAGGCATATAACATGATGAAGATGCTGTTAAGTCTTCAGCTCAGTTCCAAGGTAAGAAATCATACATTTCTAAAGGTTTCCACAATGACAGTGAGAGCATGATGTGTCACTTCTGCAAGGCTTAACTCTATTTTACTTTATTTATGATGGACGAATGAATTCTAATTTCCCTACACTCGCATACAAACTCTGTTGACTTGGACTGAATTGGACAGTAAGAGGGATTAGTAATATTTTTTTAGTCAATTTTAGCGCACTCCATATTGTTAAAAAAAAAGTCAGTGTTACAACTGGATTTCATTAAACAGGTATGACAGAATAACCATGCAACACTGAAGGCTGAGAAAAATCCGTGATTAATGTGGAAATAATTCAGTCAGTGAAAAATTATTTAGTGTCTGCCCCAACACGCCATTCTAGTCTACCAAACAATGGAAAGTCAAGAGTGATTAAAAGCAGCATTAATGATACATCAAACATGATTATTTCATGTTCTTTGTCTTTAACAGTTTCAAACCAGGTTTTTCTTGTTACAGAGAACAAGAGGTAATTTCTGGGCCAACTCTGTCAAGCGCAGGGCATCACAGAGGGACGTGCTGTTTCCTTCAGCGCATGACAAAGTGTGAGCTACACTGGGCAGTGCTAATGGAGGGGCAATGGGCTAAGTAGCCTCTGCTCTGAATTTGTGCCTGCATTTGTATGTGCCCTTTTCTGATAACTCTGCTAATTGTGGGTAACATTGCTGGGTGCAAGCTCTTGGCCCAAGAAAGATTTAATGCACAGGCTTAACACTAAAGCATAACAGCTGTCCTCCTTTATTTCTTCAGTGCACACATGAAAATAAGCGCAGGACTGAGACCTTCCACTGGGATTTATGTCAGCGTAGCGACTGCCGCTATTATAAACACTATTACAAACTAAATGCAGTTACGCAGCTGTCTTAAGTTGTTATAACCTGCCAAGGAACAGAAGCGGGGGAACTGATTTCTCTCCAACCACAACTGATAACGACAAAGTACATTTAATCACATTATAAGTAGTGTTTACTATTTCTTTTGCAAAAAGCACAGAGATTGCAAATCTTTAATGACCACAAAAATAAAACACCTTTAATCAATACCTGTCCTGGAAATGGTGGGCGATTTCCTGTCCAGGCAACCTGACTCTGATTTAGCTGGCGAGATATCTGTGTCAGATTCTGGCCTGTTGATGAAGAAGACTGGATGTCGTTCACACCAGGCACATGTACCACAGATGAACTAAAGGAACAGAAACAGTGCCTCATTTGTAGGATATATTCTCAATGCACAAATAGTATTCCAGATATGGAAATTTTGATAATCACATTAAAACTATTTGTTCAGTCTGTCTTAATAAAATTGACTTAAAACCCCCACAAAACTATGAAATATATTGGCATTCCAAAATGTCAGTTCAAATAGACACAGAGGGCAAAATTATTTTGAATTAGACTTCTATAATCTCTTTGAAACGGCTTGCAAGAATAAAATCAGTCTAACAAATGCTGCATAAACACTTAGCTCCATACTAGTTTAGTATTTAATGCATTAAAAAAAAACCTGCTTGAGGAGAGTATTCAAGTAGGTACTTAATTTTAAATTTGTGCTTAAAGTCAACTGTATTTAAGCATTTGCTTAAATGCCACCCTAAACGAAGATGCACAAAAAGATGATACTTATAAGTACTTCTTTGTTTCCTGCCTGCAAAATTAAGAAGTGTGTGTTATATATTAAAAATTTGAGCTTTTAATCCCTATTTTCACCAACTGATGCTAAAAAAGAGCATGCATTATGCACCCAGGCAAAAGAATAATCAAGACAAAAACTTAAACTAATGTAATGGCTTTAGAATTAAAAAAAAAAAAAAAAAAAAAAAAGGTATTTCCAAAGGAGCTTGTTTATATGTTAGCTGTTTCCTAATTACTGAATTTTACTACATAGAAATTTCCCAGAAAATCCTAACTAGGAGGAAATTTTTATGAAGGACTGCTCCACTTTACCATTTTACTTTCTTGGAAGTCTTGAACTGAATCTATACAACCACAAATTGTGAATGTGCTTTTATATATTTTTATATATAAAAATATATATTTATTTTTTTACATGTCATATATAAATACATAAATGAATATAAATGAAATGAAGACACAACATACAAAAATGCTTTTGTGCATCAACTGAAATGGCTTGCTCTTCTCTCCAATCCCTTCCCTATTGTCTATTTTCACAATCATTTTACAGAGAAAGAAGAGAGCAGACTGGGAAAAGAAGTAAACAATGCTGAGCAGAGAGGATACAGGACTCTGAATCCTCCAAGACGACTGACAAAATCCCTCCCAGAGTGGTAAGCAAAACGTGGCAGGCATTTGAATATGGGAGTTGTCATTCTGCCTTTCTTAAGCTGCCTAAATGCAAAGTGTGTGTTTAGAAATGCTTTGTAGAGTTTGTTTTCTATTTTTTTTTATTTTATTTTCATTTTTTACAACCACAGAGTCTCCAAAGAGGGAAATGTAGACCAGAAAGTCCATCTAAATCTGGCTGAACTCAGAAGCACACAACAGCTGCTGGGGAGGACTGGCCCTACTGTCAGGTGTCGACACCAGCTTCCCAGCTGGACTGGCAAGTCCCATCGTCTAAGGGCCTTGGACTGCATCTGGAATATATACTTTGAAACCAGGAGTCTGCAAAATAGTGCCTAAAGGCTGCCCAGGCTCAGTAACTGAATGGACCAGCCTGGAGAGTATTCAGGGAAGACAGTTCATCGAGGGTGGAAATGCTGGCAGTTGTGTCATTACTTGATGTAATAGAACAGCAATAGGAAAAAAGCTATAGTTAAACATCAGGAATTAACAAAGGAAACGAACAAAACACACGCCAAACCCCAAGATGGCAAGTCAACCATCCAGTAATATACAATATCCAATTAAAAGACACTTTAATTTACTGTCATATTCCCCCCCTCCCCCCCCCCCCCCCCCACCTCTTTTGTTTTTTTTTTTT
>NW_010972775.1:14469067-14563208 GCF_000737465.1 Haliaeetus leucocephalus
AAGGCAGCCTGCAGAAGTACTGACAGCTGTAAGTGCAAAACAAATCTTTGCACCTTCCTAGCTTGGTTGAACGTTCCTCAGATCTCTGAGCCTGCCCCATCACCTCTCAGATTTATTTCCTTTCATGATTTGTTGCTGCTTCTTAGCTTTTTTTCCAATTACATCATCACAGCAACAAGCACCCACTTACCAGCCACTATTTTTAACAGAGATATCCACATCATCTCATCTTGTAAGCCTAGCCTAAGTGCTGAGACATCCCATAGGAGTGAAGTGTACACAAAGCAAAGTTCATTCATGTAAAGAAAGCCCTTGCATCTTAGGTCAGTTTTGTTTCCACTAGAGCAAAGGGGAACAGTCTCCCACTATCAGACAGAAGCTGATACATTCAGGATCTGCACTACAATACCTGAAAGTCTTTCCCGAATGTCCTGGCTGAAATGGGCTTCCCTGTGAGTAAAGCTGCTGGTTTCCTGCTGTGGATGCCGAGGCCATCATTTTTTTATCTGCTATAAAAGAAAAACAAATCACAGAAAGAGAAAAATTTAGGGGATGAGAAAATGAAGGCAAAATTATTTAATGAGAACTGCAATGTATATACGCAGCAGGGATTTTTCTTTCCTTCTTAAAGCTTTATGAAGAAGCCCTGTGGAAGACATTAAGAATGACAATTCAGTATGAGACTAGAGGCACAGCTGGTTTGTGTCTACTTCATACCCTCTTCCCAGGATGTACCTCATTAATGCTATTGTTTGCACGGAACATAACACTGGTACGTGCCCTCCAGCCACACAGCCCAGACCTCTGTGCCCACTGGAAGCTGCTCCCAGCCACGCAGGCAGGAGAGGGAATGCGAGACAGAGAGCGGCTCTGGCCGAGGCCGGGAGCGATGGGTGTGCGAGTCCCAGCTACAGACTGGAAAGGGGAACAAAGGTTTTCTGGAAGAAAGATGGGAGAGTCTGCCTGGGGAAATGGAGGAATGTCACATCCAACAAGCCTGGGCCGAAGAAGGTCTAATGCACGTGCAGCTCCGTGGCCCACCTGGGAACAGCCTCAGGAGAAGGTACATTTCTGGCTCCAGAAGAAACCCTCCAGGGCTGCTGCTGTTATTGCAGCCTCTTTGCACTGAAGTAGCAGCTGAGGGCCCACACCCCGCTGGGTTAAAGGTCCCAAGGAATGGTGTCAAAGAGCCCCTGTACTAACCAGCTGACACCCTGCTTCCCTCCAGGACAGCTGGAGAGGAGTACCCGACTCTCCCAGGCAGCCTGGTGGCATGCCTGCGGATCTCAGGCTGACTACCTGCAAACCTGGGTGATCCTACGGCCCCTACCTGCATTTCAGTCTTACAGGTGGCCGGAGGCACTTTGCTTCTGAGTGTCTGCAAGACTTGCGCACCTGAGCTGTGGCAAGGCAAACCACCGGCCTCTTACGGATTTTGCTACCCTATACGTGGCTTGAGGGAGCCATGAAATGGGATGCAAGCATCCCAGCGGGGTGTAGACAGACTAGCATAGTGAATAACACACATGGAGATGCCATTAACTTTTATAGTCTACTCTTAATGTCGCAACTGGGGATCAGTCTCTAATTGAATGAAACAAGATTGGGTGAACAGTGCCATTTGGTCCCTTAAGTTAGTTTTCTGGCACTGGATTATTCCAAAGCCCAGGGAAACTGCATTACTACCACTTTTCTTAAAATAATTTAAAGGTCTGCTCCACCACCATTTATTCACTTTCCCCGTCTTCCCTTACTACCTCCAAGCACAAAACACTGCGCAACTTGCTGATGGCTCTGCAGTCATCTCTTGCTACACACCTCTGACAGGCCTAGAAATCAAGTCTGCCTCCTCATTGTCCCCTTTGCTCTCTTCAGATTCCCATTCGTTTCACGGGATGCTCTCCTGGACAAAAGGCCTACTCAACTCACAAGTAATAGAAGTATTTTTTAGTCTTCCCTAGCTTTTAGAGACCTTGGGAGTGTGGCTCACCAAAGGCCTCCAACACACACAAGCTCTTCTCCATTAGCTAAGTTCTTCTTACGTTATGTTCCTAACAAGAATCTAAACTTGCCTTCCCAAAGAAAAAATCACCTCAAATTACCTCACAGAAGCCTCAGAGGAGTGCATATGCCACTGATGCATGCTGTCATTGCTTTTCCTCTGTAATGTAGACATTTGTAGAAATTCCTCACTGGCTACATATTGCCCAGCACAGACACTGAGTCTGGGCTGCAAAACTACACTCTCACATAAAAAAAACCAAGAAGAAATGGTGACAAGGTCTAGAAGAGGTTGCGTATATAGTAGGAAGAATTGAGAATGGGTTGGGATATCTTTGAGAAGAAGGACAGATGATTTTGCCTTTTTTTGCAGTAATGACATTCCTGCATGAAATTTCCCATTTTCTAAGGCCACACTTCACAGGGATACCAAACTCTCAGGGTTGGAAGAGACTGAGCCAAAATCCTTCAGGTACTTTAGATATTTGAGAACAACCCGCCACCAAAATTGAGAGTGCCCTAAATGAACTGGAATTCCTCAACTGGAGCAGAGTTACCATGGCAGCTACCAGGGTCTGTGCCGCAGGATGAGGCCAAGACAAAGGGAACGGCTAAACTAACCCCAAACAGCTAAATTGACTTTTAAATCTCTTTCCTGAGTTACATTGAATGCTCTTTAGCCTCTGAATCTGGCCCACATCTCTCCCAGCTGTATTCCCACTCACGACTTTACACACTACTTCTCTGCTCTCACCTTTGGTACAGCACTGAAAATCTATTTTGTTTCGGTGTTTCACCTGTATCCTTAGATCTGCTTCTCTCTAAACCCCATCACTGTACTGGTCATTGATATGCCCCTCTCCCAGCAGGACCAGTGTTTTTGCCTGTAGAACAAAGATCTCCGTAAGAACCACACCATCCCACACTTCAAGGCACTTGCATGAATCGGTGAAGCCAGGCTTCCTCTCCCCACTTTTGTTTTTTAATTATGTGTGGCCACTGCATGCAATTATGGCAACAATCTCCCTATGTCAAACCTGTATTTTTACAGAATGTAGCAGAGAATGAGATTGGGTATCAACATAATGCAAATGTCTTGCAGGCAGCATGCAGGTTTGTCAATATTGGCTTTGGACAGCGTATCTTAACTCTAACTGTGAACCATCTCTTTTTATCATTCAGAGAAGACCTTGATCACAGCTTCCATGAGAAATTCAGACAGGGTGAATGCCCAAAAAAAGCACAGCTTGTAAATTGATAAGAATGAAAAGAGAAATGGCATTTCCAAGAACATAACCTCCCAGCTACCTCACAGCTTGCTAGACCCTTAACCCTAACCCCTCCCCACAAATAGTTGAGAGCTGCCTGAAAAAGAGCCAATAAGGCAGCCAAAAAGCAAGATGTTCTTGCTTGGAAAAACACATTCTGGTGTTTAGGGTTGGCGTCTTGCTACCTTCTAATGGACCCCTTTTATGGCCTCAGCTGTTGACTTCACTGTTAAGAGTAGACAGACAAGGATGAACAGAAAAAAACCAGAGAAGTCCTAGCAACAGGAGGACAGAATATCAAGTCTATCCTGCAGTTACAATGCCTTCTCCATTTGAAAAGGCCAAGCCAGACATAAGAAACCAATACAGTGAGGTCACCTCCCAGCACCCCTGGAGTCCAACTCTGTGGGTCGTTTCCTTCACGCACTGCGTGACACTTGCACGTTGATTTATTTAAAACAAATGTAAAAACTTCTCTTTTTCAGTGAGGACAGTTAAGAACAATAAACAATTAATGAATTCTTCCACCAGCAGTGGAATTAATGAGCCTGGTTTCCTACAGATATATTTCGGGTCACCCCTTCAGCTGCCAGTCTTCTCAATGACTTCTGTCTGTTAGGGCAACAGGCAGCATAGGCTGGGGCTAGTTTGAGTCAGCTACGTCTGTCTGACTGACAAATTGGCTGCTACCTCTTAGAAGAGGGCTTGGAAATCCTTTGGTAATGGTACTCAGCAAGGACTCTGTTCTCACAGTAGTTTTCACGAAACATAGAAGAACATACTATTTCTGAGACTCCTATCACTCTTCTAAGAACTTGCCAACAAGTTCAAAAGTTGTGGGAAAAAGAGCAAGGACTCAGTGACAGGTAACGTGACTGGAGATGCCTGAACTGACCAGAAAACAAGTATATTATTACACCTCAAGGCAGCATATGCCTCTGAAAGCATCAATGCAAAAGCTGGTAATTTGATAAAAAACTGCAGGCCTATCTTAAGACTACATGGTAACTTTCTTAATTCACATCTATTTAGAGATATGAACTCATACCTGCTGTTCCAGAAAGAAAATATGTACTTAGAAACAGCAAGTTCTGCTCAGTATGTTTAGCATCTATGAACACTGCTTAAGGTGCCCTGGTGAAATGAAAAGAGAATCAAAAATAGGTAGCTCTGGTGGTGACACGAAAGCTGTCCTTCCCTCCTTGAATTTACTCTTCATCATCTTTAGAGGAAATATCAACTAAAGGCAAATTCTAGGAAACATCCTGAAGACTGACGTTGCTTGGAAATTTCTCTGCCACATTGTAGTTTCTCTTCCTTCTCTTGAAGCTGTGCTCCACATGATGTAACCAAGCTTAATATAGTATTAAAAATTAAACATCGGAGACATTCACTTACAAGCAGTTATTCCAGCAAACATCTCAGCAAATCTAGGATCTCTCTCCTGGGAGAAGATAGCATCAGGCTTTTCCACAGACTTTCCACCCTCATGAACATTAGCTGGTATACTTGGAACAGGCACCTGTTGAGATACACAGAGGAAGGTAATTCCCTCCATCATATTGGACAAAAAGGAATTCCGGGACAGTCACAATGTATTTTTAATTTTGCTGAAATCTCCCATTGCTTTCTGTTTTAAAAGATCAGAGGCACAAAAATAAAAACTTGAGAAATTTCACCTGAGATAAGTCATAGGATGACAGCCCATCTCTTTGATGTACTTCAAGTTCTGCTTGCTGCTGCTGAAGTTGTCTGCAAAGGAGACAAAATGACTTCATTACGAAAACCAGTTAAGATACAAAAAGGAACAGACATGGTCTCCTATTTTATACTCTGAGTGAAATGTCTCTCAGATGATTTAGTAAATCCTTTCCTGCAAGATTCATGTGTTTTTATAGCTTTCTTGTTGAGAAAGCTTGCACCACAGGAATGTAACAGGGCACATGAAGAGTTCTGCTGTAATAGCACAGAAATGTAGGTGGGTAAGTAATGGAGGATGGAATACAACCTCTTTATAAACAATTTAAGGATTCACTACTAAGACACCAAGAATGTCTCCCTCATATTAATGATGAATATACCAGATCCCTTCACTGACTCTACTGAAGTAAACAGGAAACCTCCAGTAACATTAATGCAGAATTATGCCAGCCAATAAGAAAAAGTGATCAAAGCTCTGTCTGAATCATGTCAGACCAAATGGAACAACCTGTTGAGCTAGAAAGAACTGCATATAAATCCTTCTTTCTAATAAAACCCATTTAACTTGCTTTGGTTCTACTCTCCTCAGGATCCAAGTCCAGATTCTATTCAATTTTTGAAAGCTTTTAAGGCAGTGAATGTCCAGAAAGAAAGTGCTTGTGCTACTATATAAAATCAAGACATTACGGAAAATAAATCTGTGTTGACGAATGCTACAGAAAACACAAGTGTCCTTTTCACGCTAATCAGAACTGAACAAAAAATATCCGTTGTTTAAATGAGACAAAAATCACTGGAAGTAATAGCCTTAATCCAATTATATAAATTTAGGAAAAATTAAATGTGCAGCAGCAACAGAAAAATACTTCAAAAGAAACTGCCAGAGCTAATAAATGTTAGGGGCCATACGCCAGAATGAAGAATTCTAGTGTTGAAAACTCTGCAGATTCTTGAAATACACTTGATTTGTGTTTAGTGTCAGGCTCTGTTACTTAGCTATGACAATTAGCCAGTATCAACAGATAAAATTATTGGAAGTCATGAGAATTAACTGGCAGGTGACCTGTAGGAACAGCATGCAAGTGGTGGTAAGTCAGACATATTCACATTCTACATGTGCAAATATTGCCATTTATAAAAATGTACAGATCTTTTATAGAGTTGTAATATATCTAGCACAGTGATCTTCTGAATCCGTTTCTTCACTTGCTGTTTTTAATTCTGAAAGGACACAAATTCAAAGCTCCTAATTTAAAAAAAAAATAAAAAAAATTCAGAGACAGTTACATTAATTGTTGCTATTGGAAATTTTGAAGCTACTGCAACAAAACAACTTCTACACAAAAAGCCACTGTGCAGTACAGTTTATCGGAAATAAAACCCAATCCTTTTGAAATGAAAGGCAAAAGTGCTACTGATGCATTAAGACCAGAATTTTACCATTAAAATGTGAACTTCTGCTTTCTTGTTTGGACTTATACCATCCCCACACCAGGTCATTAGGAACCTCACTTGTCTGAGCATAGGTTTGTGAGATTGTTTGCAAACAAACCCAGCTTTGTCCCAACACTGAGCTGGGACGGCAGAGCACGAGAGCCACATGATCTTGCCAGCACAGTGCTGGGTTTGAGCTGCGCCCAGGCTGCAGCCTGAACAAGCAACAGCCCTGAAGAGCACGGCCACAGCATCACCTTCACTTCACAACTCGGTGTTGAAAGCAGCTTGCAGCCAACAGGCCAGCTGATACGCAGGCACAACAACTTGAGATTTCCCTGTAAAAAGGAAAGGTTCTGCCGTGGCCCTTGTCTGAAGAAGCATCACTGCCATGGAGAAGGCATAGTCTCTTGCTCTGGCATGGGCCAATACCATGAAGGGCACCAAACCAGTCCCTAGGGTGAAGCTGGGAGCTTGCTGGCATTGCAGCATCTCAGAGACTGCCTATGTAATGACAAAAAACCCCAGCAGCTGCAAAATTATCTAAAAGTTTGCTTTCCATCGCTTGATCACAATTAGCAAGATTAGCAAGAGGATGTGCAGGTAGCATACTATCTCTGTGAGGCTCTTTGCTCAGTTAGCAAAGAAAATATAAGCACCCGCAAATTATGCCAAAGCTCAGAGATTAGGATAAATTGGGACTGACAAGAAAGTAAGCTTGATACTTGCAAATGATACTTGACAGTGGTCACAGTTTCTGTATGCTTCTGGCCTCCTTCTGAAGGAAAAACCACCTAACGGACAGGAATTACATACCACGTGGGTTTTCCCCCAAAGAGACACTATAATGTGACGGGCGGTAATAGAAGAGATTTTGCAAAATAGCAAGATCATGAATTTGAAACTGGATAATTAGGATACGTTTTTCGCCACAGGCTTGAATTTTAGATTTTTATCCAAATCTTCTTTTAAATTTTGAACTAGATAGATCCGAATATCAAGGTACTGAGAGACAAACTTGCAGACAAAGTCAAATGACAAATTAGGCACAAAGTGATGGGAATGTGAGGGACCACTCAAACAAGCTACTGAAGTCAGTAACAGATTTTCTATCCCATGATGCTTTTCCAGAAGACACTTTGCTCAGACACTGGCTACTAGGCTGCATGGCAAATTGGAAAGAAATTCCTGACCTGCAACAAACAGAAGAGTAGAGTAGATGGCCAAAAGCCTTCTGCTAGCTTTATGGGGCAAAAACACATAGTACACAGAATCACTTTTGTGCTATGAGTAACATGCAAAATAAGTCAGTCCTCCAGGTCATTAGAGAGCCATGGATTTTCCACATTATTTTAGCCAACAGAAAATTCCTAAGAATTACCTCTGGAATGCAAAGAAATTCTTTGTTCGCAAGCTTAAAATGCATTCTTTTCCAACAGAACTATAGGAGGTAATTTAATCATGGCAAATCTATGGGGAAGTTTTTCTAAATACCACCCTGTGGACAATAAACACCCATTAAATCCTGTTGTTAACGTGAAAGCTAATTACACTGTTTCATTTGTTTTTATTACCAACAACTTGGTGCGTGTGTCAATAAACAGCACATTAGGTCTCTTCTGTTCTGTATAAAGTATGTTTTCTTGATTCAGCCATATACATACAAATGAGCCAAACAAAACAGCATACTTACTAGTTATTTGTTTTGTAGGCACTTCTAACTTAGTGCTCCTTCGCCCTTCTCTATCTTTCATCTCTAATACTCGTTAAGCTGCAGTACAATATAAATACCACATTGTGTTAACAGCACTGAACTTTGGGAACAACCTCCCAAATCCATTTCCTGTAAAACCCAAATACTTAAGTGTATCTTCACAGAACTCTGTGCAAGCTATGCTGCACTTCATTAAGACTGAAATGTGAAGCCAGGTTAGCATCTTCTGCTGCTGTTTGCTGCTACTGTATAAGTAGTTGAAATGATGCTTGCAGCCTGAAAGAAACTGTGCAGCAATTCATGGACCAGCTGACCAGGGAGAGCTGAGCGCGGCTGTTGTGGCTGCCTCAGACCTTGCCATCTAGCCAGCCCTTTTGACTGAACAGTCAACACATGCAGGTCCCTTCAGTCACCCAATTGCTGGATCACTTTTGTAAAGATGATACAGAACAAGAGCTTATTACCGGTTTGGACAAAACTCAAACTGCCTTCTGAATTTGAAACCAAAACCCGAACTATTCTTGGTGTCAATTTCAGTTTCACAGCTTCAAGGAGTAAATGAAAAAGAAATTTCCTGGCTCTACAGGATACCCAACATAGTGAGTAAAGTATTGTCAAGGTCAACAGAGGACTGCCTGTACTGCAGGAACGCCTGGCTCACCCACAGGTTCTGTATGAAACTGGGAAAGCCCCTTGGCTTGAACAAGGAATGGTTCAGCGAATCTGAAGGTTTTGATAGTTAATTCAAATTTACTTCAGTAAATGTATTTCGAGGAAAAGGGAAGATTCTGTGAAAGTTCCTTCGGCACTGGAGACATTTCAGCCAAATTAATCTCTATATGAACATGAAGTCACCTGTTTCTCTTCCAGGCATCAGAGTAACCAAAAAAGGATCTGAACTTCAAAATCAAGTCTCTATGGTGGGAGAGAAAAAAATATTACTGCATCCCTACCAAGCTATTTTTATGTAATACAGGCGCACGTGCTTCCTGTGTCTGGTTTGGACAAAAAGGGAGTAATAAAAGCCCTGGGGCTGCTGTTCTAAAATCCTCTTTCAGAATCTCTCAAAATCTCCCCCTTTTTAGCCTACAGTTTCAAAGTCACCCCTGTGAAAGGGTCTGTCTTACACTGGCCTTGAGGGATCAGATAGTCCACAGATAGCACTGGGATCATGAGAAAGTAAGTCGTTAGCATCACTACTGTAGACTGGAATTTTATCAGAATAGTTGATCTCTTTAGTATTTTGGCCCATGAGAATGCGAAACAGAAAGCATCTCTCCTACAAGCATGGGCTGATTCATCTGACAGGCTGCCTCCAGCAGTGACCTGTGCCAGCTCACTCTGAGACAAAAGTCTTGAGACTCAGGACAACTGTAGGATTCATAAATGCATGCAGTGCAGCATTGGACTTCGGGAATACAAAAACGAAACATCAAAATTTCCATAAAGGTCAGAAAAATATCTTTCTTCTAGATATACAAAGACTTTTATATAGTTTTATCTATCAACATGACAGATTAATTCATTCAAATGCTGCTCTATGTCTATGTTAAATAAACGCTGACCACAATAATTATTTCTTTTTGGAAATCGAACAGTCCCAACTACACAGGAAGATGTGGTCAAATGAGGGAACTCTTCTTTTCAGCCGAACCTAGCACAAATGCTAAACGTTAAATGCTTCATTTCTCCAGGAAGTTTCTCTTGGATGACTACACCCAAGTGAAACTGAGAGTAAGTTTTCTTTTCTTTTTTTTGCAAGGAACTAAGTGAACATTTGAACCTAATGTTTCGTTATCCTTCCGCATCAAAAGCAAGTTAGGAAAGTTGGCTGTTTGAAGCTCCAAAGGAGTATCTTTAAAAAAAAAAAAAAAAAGAAAGAAAGAAAAAAAAACCCCAAACCAAACAAATCAAACAAACAACAACAAAAAATCAATTAATCCCTCCACAACTGGAACCACCACTGCCCTCTACAGTCTTTCGGGAAAATGCTGTTCACTGACCAAGGCAAAACAAGAGCTATTCTGTTAACAGACAGACACACCGACGTATGTACTGTGGCTTTAAAATATCTTAAGTTAAAAGCTGATTTAAACCTACAGCTTTTGGCAACGTTGCATTTACAATTTCGTGATGAATTTTTAACTGCCTCAAACCTGTATTTTATGGAGCTGGCTAGGTTACCACAGCGACAGAGAAATCAAAATCTGTCTCTGCAGAACTGCCTACAACTGCGCAGTGGAAGGCACCCCTGTTCGGTCTCCACGTGAAGCACTTTGCTGGACCCAGAGCATCTGATACTTCCACTGACATGTAAAAATGGCCACGTACACTGGGGTCAGTACCGAACATCTAGCCCCAGCAGGAGCTGAATGAGGAGGTGGAAATCAACAGTCACCATGACGTACAACTCTGCAAGGCATCTAGGAAATCAGAAGTCAAAACACGACCTCAAATGTAGGAAAAAAAAAAAAAGAAAAAAAAAAAAAAAAGAAAAAAAAAGTAAAAATCCACAAACAGGCAGGAACAGCAGTATACTACAGCAGTCGTCCTTGGAAATCTGTCTGAGAAGTGGAACAAACGCGGAAAAAACAGAAAACAGTTTGAATAATGCATTCTTTCTACTATTCAAAAGCAGACATATAATGGGTTGTATCTTGCCATAAGACTAGAACATTTTCTACATGACAGAAAAGAGGGAACATCCTCTGTCAAAGTAGCAGCAGGCAACTTCCATATTAGGTCAACATCTCTGAGTTGTTATTCAAACCTAGCAAGAGAGATATAACAAGAGCCAGAAGCTGGCACAGTCCTATTCATCACAGTAAGTGCTGCCATGCCAAGCTGAACAGTATAGTGGAGGCTCAGAAAAAAACATTCCCAGAGTCAACACAACGTAAGTCTACAGCCCCACTTTTTGATCTGTGGACTCTTGGGAACAAAGCACAATTAAGCCAGCCTGGGACAGATTTCAGAAGTCACTTTTTATTTTGCAGGCCTGTTTTTGCATATACAAATTATCTGGAAAACAAATATGGGACAGCAGAAGTGTGGAAATATCTATTTTGATGCACAGTGCAGACAGGGGGATATTAGCTGTCTGATTTCAAGACACGTTTGCTCGTTTTCAGTGAGCTTAACTATTCAGCTGTTCAAGCCTGACTTTTTCAGTATGCAGAAAAAACTGAGCAAAACTATTGTGTTGCTGGGTTTCAAGTGAGTGAAAGCACAGCCCTTCTAGTCCAGGTGTGTGTCATGTCCAAAGGAGCAAGTCAAGGAACACGCAGAGACATTAGCTTTCTAAGTTGAATGCCAAAGCCCCAGGGGTTTGGTTTTGCAAGTGGAGCTCTCAGCATGCATCTCCACCAGTAGACTGCTCTTTCAGCATTTCCATTATACAGTCTAACAGGTTGAGATCTTAAAACCAGTAACTTCCTCTGAGCTAAAAACTTGGCAAAAAATCTTTGGTCAGACCAGAAGCAGATTTTGTTTTAGAAATAGGTTAAGTTTATATTGGAAAGAAGAAATATTTATAACCCCCCCACACACTATAAAGTAATGGCTTTATCAAGGCCAGATTAGCTTCTGCAGTTACTGGCTTAGAACTCGGGAGGCTCTAAAAGCACCTCTGCTCAGTCACACAGTGACGAACCTCCACCATACTCCTACGGTGACCTCCTCTTAAGAGGTCCAGTGACAGATTTTTGAAAATATTAACTCAAAGACAGGATGATTTAATTTCCCTCTTAAGATAAGGGGTTGGATCTGTCCCCATACTTGGGGATATTCCACTAGATCTTAACTGAGTATCAGGAACCCTTCCCGCTGAAGCCTACTAGGAAATCATTTTGCCAGCTTTCATAGGCTGTAAGAGTACACACAGCTCAAGGAGAAGATGCCCAGGACTACGGAATGGTAACGATCACAATGCACATGAACACGCAATTTTCTCTTTGGCTTAGGAATCAGGCTAACCTTCCTCCAATATCAGCTGGGCAGCTGGTCTGCTGCTGGAAGCTCTGTGCTAGTTTAAGGCAGCCTGGACTGAGATCAATGGGCTTGTCTACTGACATAACAGATAAGTGACGTTTCTCCCCCAGTGCAGCCAGGCCCTGGAAGCATCACAGGATAATGACACAGAGAAACAGCTATGCTGTGAGAGCTCATGATGCAGAAAACCCCTGTTACAGACTGTGCTGTTATAGAGAAACAAATGTAGCTAGAAACAGGCTACCAAAAAATTGGAACGTGCTTTACAGCAAAAAGCAATGCTTAAATTCTTTCAAAACCACATACACAAGCATCTGGAAAGGCACATACTTTACATTAGTGTTGGTGCAGATGATGTATTCAATCTCATCGGAATAAGGATTCTGAAACGTGAAGCTGCTGGTTCTGATCAGCATCCATTCCCGGTTTTTGGTACGAAAACGATACATCACAGACAGGACTTGACCTTTCAGTTTTACAACCTGCAAAGCCATTTGGAGAGGTTAATAAAAGGAGATTGCTACCTGCTGTGCAAATGAGTAGTAAACAGCAATAACTGGTGTGTTTTAAACTTGAATTACAGAATGCTATGGACACTGCAGGGAGATTCTTAATTTGAAGAGAATAAGCAAAATCTGATTCATGTTTGCGGCTATTTCCTTCAGAATGAAACCCTCATGCTTTGTTGTATAAAATGCCATTTTCCAGCTTGCATATAAGAAGAATACAGATTCAGGACAACCAACAGGTTGTGCTGTTATCCCAGCAGGGAAGCTTTAAGAAGGTTTTATGTGGAACGTTTATTGAGAGATTGACAGAAACCAAACTGAGGATCTTTTAAAGGTTTATATGCAAAATATAAACCAAATATTGCTGCTGAAGCAAAAGGCCACAAGAAAAAACATTTTTAGGTTAACCATCTGCTTTTCTGCTTGGATACCTAGCTACACAATTCATATACGTGATATACCAAATCACACATCAGCATCAAAATTTAGGATAATACTTAGGAAAAACTGCTTTTTTTAGAAACCATACATGGTTGTTTTGTGTTTTTTCCCCCAACACATTTTAAGTCCATCTATGATGGCAAAGTACTAACAAGAAACACTTGCTTCTGGCTTTCAAAACAAGAAAGAGTGAGCCAGCCTTTGAATGGAGAGAACACCAATAAGCCACTGTCCATTTTAATAGTATTAATGAAAACTGAGCAAAAACTCTTTGCTTGGGCAGCCTATTTGTTTATGACTAAGAATTCAAATGTCTGGCAATACTCAGTTCAAATTCTGTCTTTGGTAGCTGAAGTTTTGTTGGAAGTCAATAGTTGGCATCAAGTGAGAAGTAAGAAGCAGCCAGCGAAAGAAGTACGCTCAAAACAATATTGCACACTTGGCACTGTAACTGCATTTTATGCGTTATCTAACAATCTTGGTTTAAGTCAGAAGAAAACTTATATGGTTTTAAGTCATTCAGCTGGCACTTACCTGGGCTATCTGTGTTTATTTTTTATTGCTTTTCCACCAAGTTATCTCAGGGTGCCTCAGGGAAGGAAAGGGAAGGTCTACTGCAAGTAAGTGCCACATCTCGTTGTGGATTCTTAATCCTTATCCACTGGAATTTATTTTTTATTAGCTATCTGCAGCCTGTATTCTCTAAAAGTAGAAAACCCAGTATTTACTCTCTGTCTTTATCAACAACCAATTGGATTAGGAAAAATGCTCCAATCCTGTTTTTTTCCAAAGGTCTGCACTTCAAATCAATCAATTGGATACAGGATTAAATGGAATGAATGCAAACAGAAGACACAAAAAGCTTTAGCAATGCCCAGAAAAGTTCAAAATAATACTGAGGTAAATGTCTTTTGGGTTGTTTTTTTTTAAAATGCTTTTGTAGTTTGAGTTCAGTGAGCGACATTCTTTTATCAGCAATTTTCTACTACCACACCCAGGGTAAAAAAACACAGAGCCTGTGTAAAAGTGTCCAATCTGAATAGCATCCTACTGGATATCAAATAGCTGTATTCTGGATCCTTTGATATTAAACTCTATTTGTTGATCTTGGCCTTAAGACTATCTTATTCTGGCCTGATTTTCCCACCCTGATGAATGAATTTATCTTCCCAAGGAAGTAAAAGCTTTGAGATGGATACTGGCAATTGACCAAAACCTGCAAAACCCTCCCTCCCTCCCTCCTCTGTTATGCACAAACCTGGTTCTGATACTGTCAGCAAATTAGAAATGTCATTTTCAGAGGGTTTTAGGGGAAAAAAAAAAAAAAAAGAGAGCTTATTGGAAATCACAGTTACCTTTTTAATGAAAAGATTTCTGAGGCCAAACTAACAATAATAAAACAAACCACAGTGATCTATTGTCCTGAAGTCTGAATTAAGAAAACACTAATTCTGTAATAATACATAAAGCATATAGAGATTGCTGGTGGGAAAATCCTGAACGTCTTAAAACAGCGCACACAAACAAGACAGCATAAAAAATTTCAAACCTAATGTTTAATCTTTAGTTTTTTACATTCTTTGGAAATAAAAACCACCTGGTGCACAGCTTAACTGTTTACTTCAGTCTTTTATTGCATGGTTGAAATAACAGCTCCAATCACACTGCTACTGTACTGAACAAAAATATACTGAAAAAGGAATTGCCTACTAAAGAAACAGCACAATATTTTCATAGATTGGACACAGGTCAAGTGAACAGAAACTTTCACTTCTAATCTGCATTTTTTTCTGCTGTCTTTTTGTATGACCTTAAGCAAATCATGTAGGTCCCTGCTCCAGCAAATCATTTATGCACATGCCTAACAGTGAGTATGACAGCAAAGTCCCCAGCAGCTGAGTTCAGGGATACACCAGCAGCCTCCCATGGCCTGATCTCACTCTCGGTGAACACAGCGAGGACCAAGTCATTAACGTGAATGTTAGTTGGCCAGCCCTTCTGAGCCCCAGGCAATCACTTCAGAGACGAATGTTTGAAGTGTTATTATCCAGCAGCTCTCTGTTGTTGTGTCTTGGATAAATTAGTGGAATCAATCATTTGGGCATTCGTGAAAAACAATGTATGCGTTCTCGCTGCTCTTCCTGCACCACTGGTGTGATCAGGCACAAGTTCAGGGAGCAGAACCAGCTGAAAGCTAGTCCCATGCAAAAGCAATTAGTTCCTTAGCTAGCCTACCCAGCAAGTCCATCTGTGCTAGTATCAGGACAGTAGGAAGGGTGGGGAGGAAGTCAGGAGGAGAGAAGTGGGAGTAGGACCCGACTCCTGGTGACAGCTACCTACCAGGTAGGTTCAGCTGCAGCATCACACCCCCAAACAAGGTAGGGCAGAGAAGATGACTGGGTGTGGTGACCCGTTTCAAGCCTGTGAATCAACATCTTGAATTTAAAAGGTCTTTAGCTGCCGTGTGAACTCAGTCCATTCAAGGGACATGAAGTGGATGCAGAGCGCTCACACAGTCTTTTCTGCTAGCTCAGCAATGGGGTTGGTAGTGTGCACTTGAGGGAGGGGGTGCTGAGAAATAGTTCGAGAGTACTAACATCTTACACTATCCCAAACACTTCTGTAGAGACCGTAACCTCAGTTTCACAATCTATTCTATGGACACAGATTTAATTGTTTTCCCCAGAGAGGCTTTTCAATCTCTGTTTTTGCATGCCATGCCTGAATAAATAGTTGGCTATACAAATTATTTTAGAAGTCACTTCATATCCATGTTTCACAGCTGAAAGTACATCTCAGCATCCAACGCAAGATGGATCAACAAAACTTGGTTGAGCTACAGGCTGTTGTCAGAAAATCTGGAACCACTTAGATCATCTGAACCTCAATAATTGGTTAAGCATACTACACCGTGCTTTCTAGTGCAGTAGGGAAGGCACTGAAAAGACCAGCAACAAGCAGGAGGCTTGGGGAAAACACTCCTAGTGTATGTCCCAGATCGATTTGAAGCAATAAGCTCTACAATGGAATAAATGCCTTTGCTATAGCTGATGTAAATGTGGCCCACTCTAGAAACACATCCAGATCAGTAACTCTTTCCATATGTTGTATTTCTTGTTACTTCTGTCTGCATTTCAATTCCTAATAGGGAGAAGGGCCAAATTCTCTACTGATGTAAAGTGGTGTAACTCCATTAAAGTATGAAGCATGTCATCTACACTAGCAGAGAATTTAGGTCATAAACAATCCAGCATTACAGAGGAGTGTAACTACTTTCAAATCAACAGCCTACCTTGGAAGGTACATACTTTTGGTTACCACTTAACATAGTGAGAGCTACACAGGCACCTCCAAAACAGCTCTAACTGTGTAGTGAACATTCATCTAATTTTTTGTAAAAAGAAAACAAAATGTATAATTAGGTGACTTATTTCTGAAAACACAGCAAACAGATCCTGCAGTTTAAACTACTATTTATACAGCTTAACTGATTAGTAACTGATCAACAAATTGTTTCATATCTTGCCACTCCTTCTCCTGCATAACTGAAAAAATACCTTGAAATGAAAAAGAAAAGCTACTTCTCTGAACAAAACAACAACAAAAATAATAAATAAATGGCAGAAAAAAAGGAGCAGGACACAGCACCTGTTGGAAACTCTCCCTCAGATGGCTTTGATCTTCAGGATGGCAGAATTCTAAAATATCTTTCCCCAGAAGATCCTAGAATAAAACGTAAAGCTGTGTAAAAAAAACTCAGACCACAACACAAATCCGCGTGCAGATCTGCAAGTAATCCTTGCAGATACTAGATCTACCACCCTGAGTACTAGACTACTCAGTTAATTGGGGATGAATCATACAAACAAGGTTTGTAGGCATCGTGCCCCACATTATATTTGTACTGTTGTACAGATATATGTATTTAAAACAAATTTTAAGTGATTTTTTTAATACCTGTGAAATGGTATCTTGAAGAGACTGACATCCTCTACTACAGGTCGTTTTATGGAACTAATTTTTGTAAAAACAGTTACTATAAAGCTACGAAAAATCAAAATAAATGGGAAAATTTAATGAGCAAGAAATTATTTTTGCCTGTAAATTGCAACTGTTGAGACTTATCCGAGGGAGAATTGTGGCAGTCAGGAGATAATTTACTGTTCTACTTAGTTCTGCGACTAGCCTCCTATACAGAGGAGCAGATGCAAGCCTAAGGGAAAATAGATGCCATAAATGATGTTTGCTTACTGTTCAATAGATTGGAGGAAGTAAAGACCTACACGACTAAAACTCTCTCCAAGCACTGTTAACTTTCTATAATAGAAATGTCTTCACTGGAAAGCTGTGCAAGGTTTAAAGCATCTTGCTGTTAGAATTCTAATCAGATCTAAAATGTATAAAAAGACATCCCGCATGACAAAGGGGAATACTATAAATTTTAGAGGCATGGACAGTAAAGAAAAATGAACAGCATTTAGTGCACGACATGAATTATCAGCTACAAATACTTTAGGTTTTGCTGCTTTTGTTTTTAATGTGGAAACAGAACTTTATTTATTGGCTCTAATCAGTCTCTGCATTTACAGCAACTCACTGACCTGGGGCTGGTAGCCAATGACGCTGATGCACCTTGGGTCGACAAAGGTGATGACTCCATCAGAATTGTGTCTAGACAAAAACTCAGTTGGGACCGACATGCCATTCATGTCCATGCACACTGGAGAGCTAGTTACCTAAGACCAATGAAGTCCACAGCATTTAGTCCACAAAACAGTCACCTTAAGTTAAAGTTGATAACATAGCTAAAGAATAAAATCTGTTGGCTGACTGCTAACTACTGAAGGAAGTTGTAAATAAAACAACAACATGACTAAATGACACAGAACAACCTTTAGTCTAGTTTGCAGTGCAAACATCTCACCCCATGGCACATATCTAGGCTTAAGAGCACAGCAGGAAAACAAATACATCAGAAGTTCCCAACAAGGGGGGATATAAGTATGGCTGAATTCATCTCACTCTGTGGGACCACGTTAAAGTTTGGCATCTTGGTTCCTACCCTTGTCAACCAAGAATAAGAGATTTCCAGAGGACAATTCAACCCACCCATTTTAGGATGGGAAGGTCAATCTCTATAAGAGGACAACTCACTGTCTGTAAACATATCCAATAGGAATAACTCAGACTAATACTCGACTTTCAGGTGAGGGTCATCTGAGAACACCCAGAGAACCTGAACAAAGTTCTCCAGAGACTGAGGTAGGTGATGATGATATTGGACCAGCAAGTGGCTGCTCACAATGAAAAAATGCACTTCTCCTGTAAATGCTCCTCAAAGCTCATCAGGGAGAATGATACATTTCCAGCTCTCTGCCTGAAACCTGTGCAATCAGGCCACTTCGTACCCTATTGTTGCTGTCCTGAAGCAGATTAGGCAGTTAACAGTACGCAAGATTTCAATTTGCTGTTACAGAGCAGAGTTTATAATCTGTGCACCTTGACTCCTTTGTGATTAAAAACCCGTCCCCAGCGCCTCTTCCTGCCCTCCCTCACATACCCTGCTGGGTCTTCTAACATAACAGATGTTTTGATACTCCACATGTTACTAATGTGATTTTCTCGGAAATCATCTTTCTTTGGCAGCTGTAACATATGAATCCCCATAACTTCCTTCTCTTCATCAGTGGAATATATTACCCTTGATTATAAAAGCATGATTAACCTAAAAAACATCATGCAATACTTTTGTAGCTCTGCCATCACAATGGAGACACACTCTGCAGAAGTGTTAACACTGCACTAACGTGCAGGCTGTTCACTCAAGTAAGATGGGTTTGGCACCTGTGCTCTAATGAAAGGGTCACTCTACTTTGTCAGAAGGAGCAATGCCATCCTAGCAGATGGCAATGAGTGCAGGCCAACAGGACATCATGCAGGAGGCTCAAACATGTTCACCCATGGCACAATTCCCAGACCAGGAAGATAAAAACTAGCCTCCCTGCTGCGGTGAAGGAGATTCACCGTGACTGGTCTAGCTCCCACTTAGAATTCTCATCAGCAGTGAACAAAGAAAGAAAATGCAATACATCAATTGCAACCATCTGGACAAAAAGGAAGTAAAATTTTATTCTCACAGTTCCCTCGGCTGACATCACATCTGAATGCACACTATAATACAAACTGAGAATAAAGCCATTATTCGTGAAGTGTCTCTTGACTGCCCTATCTTTACCATTTTCAGAGTAACTCCTGCAATCACAGTTTTTCAAGTAGTTGATTAGCCAGAGAGAGAGAATGAATGAAAGAACAGCAGGGAACATGTCACTGGCCTTGAGAACCACTTTAACCTACCATCTGCAGCACCTGTACTACCACATTTCTCACAATCTAGAATATCCCAGCCCTGTGCACCCAGAGAGTAGCAGGCCTCTACATGCTCATGGTCCAGAAGAACCTTTGCTACTGTTGTTGGGTTAAATACACAAATGCAGCAAAATCACATATTCATTTTGCTCTGTTGACATGTTCTAAACAAGTTCTGCCCATAGCAGGGTGGTTGGAACTAGATGATCTTTAAGGTCCCTTCCAACACAAACCATTCTATGATTCTATAAATCACTGGCTGCACACCGACATCAAGGCACTTTGTATTTTGGAGGCATGTAAAAAGTTACAGCCTAGTACCAGAACTTCGTGCAAATACTTTACAACTAAAGCACAAGACTGATTATGCTTTCAGTAGTTTATATAAAGAAAGACTGGCATTACCTGAAGCCTTCCTATTGCCACGAGGCAATATTTACTACCTTGTCCCACATCAGCGTCTTCTTCTGGTATAGTCATTCCTAGAGTAAAAGATAACAAATACTGTTATAATTAGGAAATCTGGATGAGCAGAGATGCTTCTAGATGCTCTGAATCAGACAAAATAACCTTACTGTCTTCTCTAGGATTCAGGCATTATCTCTGGGTTCAGATCAGATGATCCTTCTCAGTCATGCTTGATCCTACATACCTCACATGCATATACAGTACCCACAGCAGCAATTTTGGTTGCCGAAGACAAAGCAGATACAAAAATTCCATTATACACCGAGACGGACAGTGACATTTCCATGAGTACTGCTCTGCAGCATGTTACTGCAACCATGTGGTCACTTAATATCCTCAGTGAATGCACACTATGTACAGTTTTCTTTGTGAATACTATGTTACAATGAGCCTTAAACACAAGGCACAGTCTAGATTATTCATTAACTTCATGCTCATATTTAACAGCCAGTTCTACTTTTTTCTATAATGGACTCAATCTGGGTCGTTACGTTGAAAGACTGAAAAAATGCGGATGCTTTGCTAACAGTGCTTGTTTCAGTTGTGTAACAGGAGTAACTATTATAAACACAGGAATAATTTCAAAACATACGTGTGTACTGATTTCCATCTCAGTGTTTCACAAATAGGAACATTCAGATTAGCTCTGTTTACTTGCTAGTTGGCTAAGCCTTATTTAAGGCTATTTCCCAACTCCAGTTTTGAGATACCAATTTCCTTGAAAAAACATCTTCCAAGAGTGACACTGCTGACTTAAATTAAGTGAATTGTAAACTCTTTCACAGGCTTTTCAAGGAATTCAGTCACAACAGGCAGTGAATCATTTAAGGGGCACTTTAAAGCATTAATGAAATTAATTGCAAAGCAGCTAACAATTATGAAACAACAGCCACTTTATTCTCAAAATTTGTAATTTGCAATGTAAGTCATCTTTGGACCGTGCAGAGGATGACAGCATACAACTTTCTTAAATGATGCCTCTGAAAAAAGACTATAAATGCTGCTGAATGAACTGAAGTAGTCTCTGAAAGAAGTTATTTTGTTTCAAAATAATTGAATCTTATCTGACAATCAGTTTCTAGATAGTACCCTACAGGTATTTTTCAGTTCTCACTGAGCTATATAAAAAAATAAAGTGTACAAAGTATGAAAGAAAAAACCCCCATAATTTTGTATAATATATTCAAACTTTTTTTGCAATGGAATTCACACTTTTGCAGGTGTAACTTCATTTGCAGCTCCCTACATAACTAGGATTTTATCAGGGCATCTCAAGAGCTTTAAAAAGGAGAAGCATTATTGTCCCTTCTAACAAGTGGAAAATTGAGGAGCAGTACGAATTTCAACATCACACACTACAAGAGCTGGGCAAAACCCCCTTGTCTTCCTACACAATGATCTTGTTATCCAGAGATACAAATGTGGCCCTAAATAACTCCTTGGCTTCTAAATCTACGTGATATCCCTCACCGAACGGTGAGATATTCCTCTGAAATGTTTTCTTAGAAGCAGTATGAGAAGCTCAAGATGGCAGTATGTGACCTTAGGAGTACATTTTAAGAAATCAATCATTAAATACGTAAGTTAAAAATAACATCGGGTGGAATCAACACATGTTATTTTGCAATTAAACATAATTTTGTGCTTCCGATAAAGGCGCCTCTGTGGGTTACTATGGACCCAAACTTTCACCTGAGATCCTTCACCTGATTTAGAACATCCTTGAAATGAAGACAACCTGCATTTACCTTCCCTGCAGGACTGTTCTGCACTACCTGCAGTTTATCAGGTCCTTCAATCAGTTAAATTACAAAGCCTCATTTTGGTATTTCACACACCACTACACACCAGGCAAACCACAAACAAGAGCCCAAACACAAATAAGTCCCATGCTCTGAGACACCAGCATACCACAGAGAGTATAAACCACTGACGTGAAATTACAGCTAAGAGATTCATATTACAGAAGTATTTTGTTTTCTTTCCTTGCTGTGTTTACACAGTTATTTCTTCAATACAAGACTTAGCAATTAGCTAGTGACAGCTCCAATAGGCAAAAGAACTGCATTTGGCTGCCTCTTGAGAAAAAGGGAGAAAACTACCCTGAAAAAGCAGCAGCGAACATTATCTACTCAAATTTGTGTCCACTTTACACAAAATTTTGGCAGTCATGGCTATCTGCTCAGATACATGTGAGGTACCCAGAAGGGTGAGCTCCCAAAACTAAACCTAGCCTCCTCCACATGAGCAACTTTTAGTTTTAAACAGGTAGAAAATGGTTAACTGAGAACTGTGTGCAGTTTGCAGGGGATGATAACTGGAATCCAGCAGTTTCACCTTAAAAAGCAGTGACTAGAGGTGTGAACTGAGAGCAGGACAAATTAAATGATGCAGTAGTGTAGGATGGAGCATGAGGATGCTGACTCCACTGCAAACGAAATGCAGCAGTGTACAAAAACAACCACAGGAGGAAAGAAAGCACTGGAGCAACAGCAGATTTCCAACACAACACTTTGGCTGGAAGATGGCAGCTGGGACCGCATCCCTCCAGGAGATGGATGAGGAGTCTCTCGCTCCTCAGTTCTGAACTCTGCACCAGGGCAAACCTGCAAGTTCAACCATGAGCCGAAAGAACAAACATTTTAAAAGCTGGTGCCCGAAGCAATCACAGTTACATTCAGACAGCTCGGTACAGGTGGTCTCAATTCAAAGATGGTGAGTGATTCTAGGCCTTACTGCCTCCTGAGGATTTTCTTGGTGGATGCCTGGTACTTCTGAGAATTAGGCCACTTATACACAGGCGCCTAAGTGCTGTTTTAAGGAAATAATTCTAGGCATTCTAGTTGGATAGCCTTAACCAAAAGGTCCCTTTAAAATGGAGTTTTCCATTTGAGAAGGACAAATTTGAGTATTTTCCCTTAACTTCAAAAGCTTTTTCAATCATTTTCTTAGTGGCACAGTGTATTACAAAGGACAGCAAAGATACTCAGCTGGATGGCTTCCACTTCGTTTAATCTTTTTTCTGCAGCTTTCAGCAATGCTTTCCTTTTTAGGAACTTGGTCCATGCTTGCTACTGCCCAAATAAACTCAAAGCAACATAAACAATCTCCAAAATTAAACCTAGCTAAGAAACACCATTTCTGATGTCACTCTGTTGGCAAGAGAGGCTGTTGTTCTAATTTTCACTTTTTTTTTTTTTTGGAAGATGGACTACATTTGGTCTGTATAACACACTGTAAAATGTATTAGTTGCGTTATCGCACAAGACACCCTATGAATAAAAAACAATCTGCCTAGAATTAATCAATACATGACCCAATGAATTGCTAACCCTTCCCTAAAAGGGCCCAGGGTAAAAATATGCCAAAACGATTGTCTGCTCGTTTGCAGTGTAGGTCCTCTTACTGACAGCATTCCACAGAGGGAAATTGTTTTCTTTACTCTCTTGCTGACAGTTAGAAAGTTTCAAATGAGGGTAAGCTTATATATGAGATGCATTCCTAGAGAGATTTACTTTTGCTTTAGCATACTTCCTATTAAACATACTCCAATACAGACAGGTAAATAAAGATATGTGTACTGTGCTTAATACTGGTTTGTCCAGCTCTTAACATAACGTAATATTGCTCCTTAACATCACTAAGTACCATCAGTATCTCCAAAAAACATTGCAAAAGCCTCCAGGAAAACAGCCATGAAACTGATCTTTAGGAGGCTAAATAAACTAAATAAACATACATTAGTTATTCACATTCTTTAGGTGTAACCCTGAGAAGGGCTTTATTTCTCAACACCAAATATATGCTCCTCTTGAATAATAAATATAGTGCTATGCTTGTTCAAGTTAATATCAACAATTTGCAAAGCTAAGCCTGCAACTGAGCATCACAAATAGAATGCTGTGTCGTTAGAGGTTATGTTTAATTTCCAAGTGTCCTTTATGCCAGCAAACAGTTTCCCACAGGGCAATGGCATGTATTTGAGTGGACATAAGGAACTTTTTAGTTTTCCCAATGAGCTTCCAGTTGGCTCTAACAACAGAACAGCTTCATGTTCTGCCTTCTTTCTCTATCCTTTTGCCCCGTATTTTCTGCAAGACACAGAACAGTGTTAGTGGATTTGTGGTTTTACTTCACTACACTCAAAAATAAATTATTTATGAGTCTTTAGAAGGACGTAATTTAAGTGTCCAGTGGTCACTAGCAATCCCCTCCTAGTGCCTATCTCCATCAGAACCATTTCTGACAGTTACATGCCGGTGCATGAAACTGTACTTTGTGACTTTATCTCCCATACACAACAACAGAAAAAGGCTTTCACAAAAAAAGGCTGTGGATGTTTACAGCATACCAAGGAAAAACCTCATGAAAAATCCCAACAAAAACTAGATTCTTCTTCTTAAAAAAAAAATAAATTAAAGCCTTAAAAATGACAGCACTGCAAAGAATATTCAAGCAACTATTTTGTTTTGTATTGGAAGAGGGAGTACTTTGCACAAACGTCCCGATTCTGGCCAAAACTTTAACATAACCTAACAGCTTTGGCATGCTGTGGTTAAGACGTTACCGTAAGTCTGACTTGGAAGATTAAAATGTTTCTTTTTTAAGATAAAAAACTAAGGGGGGAAAAAAAAAAAAAGATTTCAACATTATTTGAATTTAACATTATTCTGGGACTTTTTATTTGAAGTTTTCGAAATAAGTATCTATCTAAGCCTTTTCTTCACAATGTGTTTTTCTGCAGGTCCTGGCTTTGATTTACAGAAAACTAGCAACATCCTGACAGACTCTATCTTCTCCCTCCACTGAATATTTTCCATTAATTTTTATGGCATGAAAAAAAAACCCATTAGGAAAATATCATATGGACCACATAAGATTCATTTCCTTCCAGGAACAAGATGCTCAGAGGGGAAAAAAATAGAACCAAAGCAAATGCATGCTTAAGTTGAAAACTGAATGATCAAGAGAAGGTCAGCATTTCCCAGTTTTGTGAATGGTTATGAACTTGAAGCGTTGTCTAGGCTAAGGATCACAAGCTGCTTCACTGGGAACAGGGGGACAAAGGCTGGAATTGGTGCTCAGCCAGTTTCAAACACGGGGTCTTTTTACCTCATTCAAAATAATCCAACACTGCACTGTCATTATTTCATCTAACATACACTCCAGATAAGAAACGAACAACATACTGTTGGAATGTTGATCTGGAATACCTGACTCTTTTTTCCTTTGACTTCTACACAAAGTTTACCCCGATTACTTGAGGTCAACGTATAATTAATAGGGATATAAGTGTGCAGGTATCATATGCCAGGTTTTGTACTTCAGTTTAGTTTTATCCTTCTCTTGCGGGCACAATGGAGGAAAATGAACAGACCATTAACAAACTCAGCCCGAACAGATGCACTCCTCAAAGTGGCTGGGTCTTCTCTCTGTCCCCCATTCATTCAGAGGCAAACACACTGTATTAAGGGAACAGCCAAATAGCTCCTTTTCCAGGGGAACACAGAGAGAGCTCAGGCTGCAGCACTCCTGGGTCTGCTTTGTTAGGACACATGGGAAAGGCAGGTGCTGCCTCTGGGTCCTGCATGCTCCGAGCTCAGTTCTCTGCAGAGGATGAGGCATAATGCTTCCTGTGTTTTCTCTCTCATTTCTCAGTGAAAAAGGGCAGTCTGCCAGTAAGAGAGCCTTCCTGCTCCACTGAGGGCTGGGGGGAAAGTCAGGCTAGATGTGCAAAGTGATTTCACACTGACCACAAACCTGAGGCATCACAGAATTTGCTTTCTACTTTAGATCTGTGAACCCCACCCTCCCCAGTCCTTAAAATATGCCACCATACTGATGCAGCTGTCATTTTTTTTCACCTGTTTAGAGTATTTGAATTACTTAAGTGACTTAGCATAGACTACTCACAGCAGCGGCGTTGTCAAACCTGATAGTCTATCACACTAATAATCATCACAGAGCAGTTCTTGTCTTGATATTTCTGTATCAATACTGATTGTGTTATACTGAGTGTGGGACTAAAAAAAATTAACACACTGGCCACAGACAATGCAATACAGCCTAGAAAGAGAAAATACCAGGTGCTAAACAAATTAGATTAAGTACAGATTAAGAGCATTTGCTAAATATTTGTTATTTCATTCATGAAAGTATGTTTTATGTGTTGTATATTAGTTATATAATGCACATGCCAGATTGCATGTTCTGAAAGAAAGAGATATGGAATTTATATTAGAATGTCCAGTTCACAACTGAAAAATGATGCTTTCCATAGCTGAATTTTTGAACAGCTGTGATTTAGCACAAACCCATTTATTGCCAAGAATCCAGAGACGATGCAAAGGCCAGGGGCTTGCTACTCTCTAGCTGATTTGAGCAGAAGTAATTTTATTACAGGGTAGAAAAGCCTTAGCAAATTCAATTACTGCTGCAGTTATTTCATTTGCTTTGCAGATTATGGTTGAATTACCATTGGAAATGGGAACAAATGCAGTGATGTTGCCACTCACTTACCCAAACGTATTGGGGATCAATTCAGCCCATGGATATTCCCATTCAACTCCAAAAGTAAATGGCTACATGACAATCACCAACACAAAGTGGGGAAGACTGGGAGGGCAAATAACACGCATGAAAGAGGCCCCGATTCAGTACTATATGCCCCGAGAAAGGCACTCAGGCATGACTATTATGAGTAACAATTTGGATGGTTACATAAAAGGCCATTCAAATTCCACATAAGGCTGTCAAAATCGAAAACATCCCTTAGGATTGTGCTATAGTTTGGAGGCATTAACATTGTGGAGGAGCACTGGGATATCATAAGGGAGCACCATGTGATTTTGAGGAGTGGAGTAATAGAAATGGGATGAAATTCAACATTACTAAATGCATAAGCATGCACTTGGGGACTAATAACAGCCAAACTACAGCAACGGAAATGGGATGAAACTTCGTATTACTAACTGAAAGATCACACAATTGAAAGCTACTTTTGCTATGAACTGGAAGATCTCAAGTTGACAACTGAGAAAAAGGCAGCCTGGTGTATATGTATCAGGTGATCTAGGATGCAGCAGGATGCACTATACAAAAAAGAAGTATGCTATATCATACACTGCCAGTCAAGACAGGAAATACCATTTTCATTATACATCACTACAACCTCGTCTGGAACAAGAGTGTATAGTGCCGGTGACCCACATTTTGAAAAGTTAAGTGAAAACACAAGTGCAGAGAAAAGACACAAGGATAAAGAAGAGAATGCACTGTGAGAATGGAGATTAGAAGAAGTGGGCTGGTTTAACTGTGCAAAGTCAAGCCTGACAGGCTATGACCTCCTTCTGGAAATGCACCAGAACACTAGAGACAGAGAGAGAGAGAGACAAGGCAGGAAATCTCCCGCTTGATCTCCAGTGAAATATAGTCCAAGAATACACTAGCATAAATTTCCCATAAACTAATGAGGACTGGAAGTTAAAGAGGTTGCTAAGCATGGGAGAGCAGTGAGGTTTTTTAAGAGCTGGAGAGGGGGAAAACACCTCACTAATGTAAACTGGAACTTACAGTGTGATACCTGGCAACCGGGCACTCAAAGATCCAGAAGATCCTTTTCATCCCATGCTCCTGCACTGCAGTGCCTGCTCCCCTGCAGAAATGGTGCCTGGAAGTCATACACCGCTGATGTTGTAACCTAGCGCTGACACAAGTTCACGCGTTTGCAGCTCTGCATTAGCAACATACACCCCTGAAGTCTTGGATGTCTTTAAATGTCCCATAACATGCAGCAAGCTTTTCATCCAAGCTAAGCAAGGAGCTGAAAGAAATCTTATTTGACCCACATCTTCCTGAAGAGACATCCTGTATATGAAGGCTGAATTCAATTACGTTTGGAATTACCAATAGAAAAGCTAATCTCTTTGTGGAAGAAAACAAAAAAAAAAAACCCCACCCTTCCATTTTCATAGAGCAATTTACACATACTGTGCTCTCTTTTAAGACAAATGAAATTAAAACATTTTGACTCCTACAGCACACTGAAGTATACTAAACCCTACTAGCAACGAGAGGGGAGGCTTTCCTCTTCTTCCAAAACTGCAGCTCAGCAGGAAATCAACAAGAAGTTCACATCCGTGTGCTGGTGTCTGCACACCACTGCACAGACCTGGTGCAAACCACCTCTTAGCATTCATAATCCCTGGACAAATGTGATTTATGCTTGTGGTATACAACCGCAAAAGGGCAGGACAACTCATGGTTTGATTCATGCCAGCAGGCGCTGTCATATTGCAAACAGCCTCCTCAACTACTGCAAACGCCAAGGTCAACTAACCCAGTCCATGATGGTATCTGGATGAGCTCCATTATCTCCTCTTGGAATTTTTCAAAGGTAAATATTCCCATATGTAATACTGAGTTACAGTAGGTAAATGTTTTTCTCTGTAGTTCAAAGCAAGATGCCAAGACTTGTTTCCCGGAAAAACAGCCTCAAAACAGAACTTATCACATAACACTGAACTTTCTCTACTAATACCACCACTGTAAAGACCTATGTGTCTAAATTGAAATTACACATTTTCATACATAGGTGCTTGTAACTCAGTACTTAAATATAAAAGCACTAGTTGGTGTTTTCTAGAGGTACAAACGCTTTGTGTTCACCTTCTTAAAATCAGGCCATGTTTATGTTGGTTTGTCAGACTGAAAACTTTTGGCCCCAGCTGCTGTAATCCCACATTACTGACAGCTTCTACAGCTCTCTGTGCCAATGAAATTGGGAGGGGTTTCACATGGAAAAATGGGGAGGCCCAGAGTGAGTAACAACAGCCTATTTCTTGATATCAAAAGCTTCTCAAGATGAGACTGAATGAGTTACCCCACTGAAATTCAGCCTGGTTTTGTACCAGCAAAGGGATCCCAAGCCAGGTTTTCAACTCTCGCAGATAGTTCAATGAGACAGATACACACCTGCTGGTGGCCAAGCCTTGATATAGCCAGTGCAATGGACAACAGCATACTGTGCTTCGCCTTCTTTTACTGGGCCAAGGCCATTCCTAAATGAAAAGGAAACACAAAAATATCACGTTGACTGACATGCAGAATAGCTTTGTTTTTAAACTACTATTAATGATTTATTATTATTTGCAAGTTAGAAACAACCATCAACCTAGAGTGCTGTACAATGTCAGCTCCATTACAAAGCTATTCAAGCCTTACTTGTTTTCCATAATACATCTTGGAAGTGCTATTTTATGTTGTGTGCTAATGTAGATGTTTGTCCAGGTAGTACTCCTTGATTGAGCATTAGCCCAGCGGAAAATGAGAGTGCTTATGGCAACTAACTGTTGTGGTAAATTAAGTAACAGTACCTGTATCTTTTTCTCATGGTGGTTATTCTGTTCAGAGGTAAATGATCCAGAGGAGCATTTCCACACCTAAAAGTAAATTAATATTTGAAAGGGCTCAAAAATTAATATAAAAACCCAAGATGAAAATGCATTTTAAGATCTTTATTAGTATATATAAGTAGACAATAACGGATATTTATTTCTGACAGAAAGTTGCAGATTCATGTTTTCTTAGAACTTGCTGCTTCCACGGGCTGAGCTTTTTGGGTGTACTACAAACATTTTCTTTAGTTTATAAAGAAAAATAGAAGAGACTATAAAAAGCTTCCCCCCTGCCCCCCCAGACCTAAAGACTATTTGAAATAGATATTCCAAGAGTGGCTAAAGGATAGATACACTTCAAAATATGATAAAACAAGGGTGAAAACTAGAGAAGAATGTAAGTCAGGCCCACAGATACCCACACAAACCAATTTCAGTGTTCCAGTAGCTTCCCTGGACAGAGCATTTCAACTGCCATACACCAGCTACAATGTTAGTAGATATTTATCTAATGTTTGCAAGAACAGACTATTTACACTATCAAGTAACTTTTAACACATGTTCATGTATATTTTGTGATATTTCTAACTATGCCTAATTGTATAATTTTAACAATCCATTTGAAGCTAAGTAAATAGTTTGAAGGGTAAAACCAGTTCATTTTTGATGGAAAAAAGAACAATAACAATGAAACAAGTAATCACAAGGAAAGTTCACATTATTTGAGGCTCATTCTTCCCACAAGCTTTTATTTAATTATTATTATTATTATTATTCTTTTTTTTTTTTTTATACCAGTCACTGCCAAGGAGAAGGAATGAACAATTAAAATAAGATTTAGAATTACAAAAACAATGGGGCCACTGGCATGTATAAAATCATTCTCATGCACTGGAGTTTACAGAATCAGGGTGCTAGGAAATAACTGCAATCTGAAATGTTGTTTTAAAAGCTGGGGAACAACTGTAAACAGGACATTAGGCCTGATTTTCTTTGCACAAAAAAGTCCTCCTCACATGACCACTATGTGCCGCTTGGAGGAAGAGAAAGCAATGTTCCAAGTGTCTCTCTGCCAGGTTGTATTTCCTTCCCCCCAGTTAAGGGGGGGAAAGGAACTGCAGCTCTGAAGTCTAATCTTGGAGTTATTAAGTATATAAACCCCTTATAAAGGCAACCAAGAGCCATACATTCAGCTTCCTCACGTGACTGGAAGAAAATCCACCACATAACCAAAGTACAGGCATCTGTTGTAATGTGTCAAATATTTTGCTGTGCGTGTTTCATTCCATAACAAATTTTGCATCATCTGTTTTCAACACATATATTGGATATAGGCTACAGATGCAATTATGTACTTTCCCCCCCTAACCACACAGAGAGAAATTTATTGCAATAGCAACATGCATTTTATCCCATTAGCACTACAACAACAGAAGTGCCACAAGCCCCAGTCAGAAGCAGCAGGCAGGCAGATCTCTTTAAATAAGCCCAAGCAATGCAGGAGAAGTTGGAAAATTGCAAAATAAAAACCCTCTAACAATTACTCATTTATCTAGCATCAACCAGCTGACATCTGGTTAATTCATAGCAGGCTTAGGTTAATTCCTACATAGCTGGCAAGTTTGCAACTGAATTGCTGTTTGTCTTCAAGATTCTTTTAATATTATTGGTTTGCTGAAAAAATACACAGAGTTGGGCTTTCATTACACTTGCGAAAGCTTTGTTCCCAAAGTATTGATTTGAATAATTTGACTAGAAGAGACAATGGCTTACATTCCAGGGGTGAAGTTGTCATGAAGTTCTCTGGGGAAAGAATCCTACACCCCACACTGATAAAAATAACTGCAACACACAAACGAGTTGCTGTTTTGTCATTAATCATAAAGGAACACAGGTTTCAGTTTTACTCCAGTTCCAAAACCAAGCATTCTGGAAACGCTTAATTCGAGCGTGTCATTACAGCTTCATTTTTTAAGCAAGGTCAAATTGGTGCAACAAAATGTCTGAAGTCTAATCTGAGACGGGACTGGAACCACCACAGGAATACAAGGTAAATGCGTACCTCATTCTGCAAATGAAAGAGCGCCTTGATCCCATGCACATTCTCATTGAGGACTGCTGACCCTCTTTCTTCACTGTTCCAGTCTTCAAGTCCAGGATTCGCCCTAGAAAAGCCAGGCAGAGCAACTGATGTTCAGAACCTAAATTTAATTTCATTTACTACAAACTAAGATAACAATACTTTCACAAGCTGAATGCCATTAGCCCAGTTAGGGGAAAACATACCAACAAAAAATTTTGATCCTGGTCTCACATCAGTTATGTGCCAGCTTAACTAATGATTTCAGTGAAGCTGACTCTGAGTCACAACAGTGATGGCTCTTTTCTTGGTTGGCCCAAGACCAACTTCCAAGGCAGGGTCAAATGTCTGGAGGCAGAGAAGACAATGACAGCAAGCATAGCTTTTTGACTTGATCTGCTTGCTCCACTCTTTACCAGAATTGTGGATAAAGCAACATACATCATTTCCCTGACAGCTGCTCCTCTTTCCCTGGGCTCTCATGTCTAGCCAGAACACTCTCACCATAATACCACCTCACATATTCAGGGCTGCAGCGATGGTGAGGAATACACAAGACCAAGCTCTTCTCCTTGATGATGAGATACAGGATATGTCACAGCAGCATTTGTGGTGGGGCCCTTTCAGAGTTGATAAAAAACTGACACATTAGCATATTGTTAAAGTTAATTTTCAGCCGGATCAGTGAGATGATCCGATAGCAACATGAGTCTACGCAAAGTCCATGGCTGGACCCTGCTGATCAGCATATGCTGACTGCAGACCTCAGAATCTCACCCCACAGACACAGCACTGAAAAGGGACGACAGCAACTAAGTCATCTCAAGAGAGGACAGCACTGAGGGAGTGCTGAGCCAACACTCCTACAGCAAGTTATCAAAAAACAAAGACAGCAATGCAGTAACAAATTAATCTTTCCATCCTCCTGAGACAAAACAGAAGGCAGTGATTACTACAGATAGGTTCAGATCAGTGATGCCAGGGTACAGTGTATCACCTAAAATCCTATTCTTTATCACCAAAGAACTAACAGAATGGACTTTTGCATCTACAGCTCAATTGCTAACAGATGACTATAAAATCTTGCACATTAGTAACACAGACTAGAAACGAATCACTGGCCCAGATCCACAATGCTTCAGGGCTGGACGCAGCCGCAGAAGTGACAGTGGGCAAGAGAAACGCAGTGGAACAGCTGCTAGACAATTAAATGACAGCCACACCGGTGCTGATGACACATGGCCATGAGCAAACCGACATGTTTAAGGTAGGTACAGTATCTTTGGATAACTGAAACTATGCAAGCCTAAGCCTTTACTGTGATATAACTAGCCAAGTTTACAGTGGTACAAGATAGCATACTCTGACTGTGCTAAGTTGAAGAAATCATGCAGAATACATTCAAAGTCTCCCTCACCAGATTTCCTCAAAAGTCTCTGTCCAAAAATTAAGTTCTGAAATAATCTTACTGCCGAACATTAATTTCAGAATTATTTTAACTGAAAATACCTGCTTCCATCCATGAATGGGAATAAAATAACTATGCAACAGTTTAAAGATCAGAATTTTAGATAAGGAACTAGGCAGTAGCATTTTATTCTTAAGGTATACTAAAGATAACTACTTCTGGAGCAAAGCCATCCTCGTCAACAGAAAGTCAGACCGTGTCATTTCGTGATCTCCAAGGTATACCTCAGCTGGTTAAGAAGTTAACAAGCCTGGGAGCAACTCCTAAAGATGCTTCATTTGGGAGCAATTCCTAAAGATGCTTCACTTCAGAGCACTGGGCTATATGTTAATATAGATGTATGATTCAAGTGTGAGCTAGGAAAAATCATACCACGGTATTTCCTAGCTCAGTTACGATGACGTAGGATGGATCTGAGGTTCAAACACACTTCCCTTCCCTGCATCAGAGAGTCTGTCTCTCTGTCTCATTTTCTATATCAAAGCCACAGTCTATTTCCCCATCCCCTCAACAAATCAAACAATTTAGAGAAATAAAATATCATTAGGCAGGAGACATACTGACTCACGAAGGCAATACATGATAAAGCAAATAAAGACAGAATATATGTGCAGGACCCAACGTCTGTCTATGTATGAGCATACAAGCCACACCAAACCATTAAAAGAATTTTTTCTCTTTGGACACAATAACTTTGTCATACACATAAACAAAACCATAGTTTTTGTGCACTTTTTTTTCCCCATTCCAATACAAATTCTTGAAGTGACACTAACAATCAAAAAGCAGTGACAGTAAACGTAACTCAAAGAGCTAACAGAAAAGTCTCAGTTTTTATCATCCAAGAGCATCTGTAAAAGTAAGTATACTTCACAATTATGTGGCCGCTAAGCCTAAAATTGCTGACACATGTTCCTTTGGCACGTCTGGAACCCCCGACAACAAAAGTCATAGTTTTTAAATTTAGCTTTTTGTTTGGCAACATCTTAAAAATATGTATCAGATAACAAACAGTAATCTAAATTTTGCCCTGACTTACAAAATCACCGCAGGGGGTACGTAAGGGTATGAGTCAGAGAAACGTTTGGTACATAGATATTATGACAAAGCTCTCTCAGCAGCTTGTTTCAATAGTCTGTCATGCATGTGTTAAGCTTGTAGAGCTCTAAGAATATAGTGCAGATTTTGATAAAGAACAAGCAGTTTGTGTATAATATTTTATTAGCAGCTTATGATCAAATTATATTAGAAAGAGAAAGAATCATAGTTGAATAGACTAAGGACAAAGTTTCCAATTTAGCTCAAACAAGCCTGTCAGTGCACTCCCTGGGATAAAAGGGATCTCCTAAGACACAGCATACCAGGGCTCATATCTCTGTTGGAGCTTTTAAGTTAATAATATTGGTGTCACCAGGTGTGTAGAGCATACCTGGAAGAGTAAACTGGGAAACAACCCATTGTGAGATCTGTATGCAACCAATGTGGCCATGCAGCACAGGCAGATGCTAGCTTTGGGAAAAGGAACGGTGTAATACCCCCAAGCGCTTGCAACCTGTGTCTTGCCCATAGTCTTGCATACACACCACCAAGAGCTTTCTCTGTTTGGAGAGCTCTCCTGTTTAATAATGGCAACCTGGATACAGTGTAACCCCTTTTTATTTTTGTGCTAACTGCTCAAAAAACCATCTTCATTTCTAGACCTAGACTTACAGCATTTAGCTTTTACCACATAATTCTAAAGAAGTGCAGAGAGATGGAAAACAGTCAAGTCAGGACAAGCTAGAGTTGTACCACAGTATGTGTCATGATTTCTTATTACTATGACAATCTGCAACTGTGTGTGACAATACCTGGTCTCAAGTCAAAACTCAGAGCTGTTTCTCCCCAGGCTCCTCGCCACTCCATACCTGACTCTGAGAAGGGGATGGACCCACACTGCTCTGCTTCTGCCAGCATGGAATTGGAAAATCATCTTCTACCCGCTTTAATATCATCTACAGTTTGCTGCAGCTGCTCATGTGATGGACCTTGGCAGGTCCCACACTGCAGTCAAGCAAACTGGCATAAATCACAACTCAGTGTCACATAGACAGCTCAGTTCAAGAAGGTGGCATGCTCTGATGATGGCTCTGTCACAGAACCATAAAATATTCACATCTCTGTGTGTTCCTGCCTCTTCTACGCTGGTGCTGCTACCTTGCTTTCTCCACAGCAAACACACATAAAGTACATTTGATGTAAAAGTTGGCAATTATATTCTTATTAATAAGAAATATTCTAGGATGCTCTGACAACTCCTGCTAACCAAATAGTGCACGCGCGCATTTTTTTAATTTCTTCTTCTAGTTTCTTCAGAAGAACAGTTTTAACAACCCAGTGCCACCACCAGCTGGATCCCTTATGAGCTTCCCCATAAATTGGTAATTGCATGTAGTTCATTTTTATGTTAAACTTTTCCCCTCCCCAGCTCCAGACACAACCCTCGGATACAGCAAGTGGAGGATGCATGTCTCCAGCACAGCACTACTGTGACTGACTTGGCTGTCTTATTACCATTCACAGCAGCTGCACAACTCAGAGGAAACCAGAGTTTACTCTGCTGCAAAAGAGAAAGCAAATAAATGAGAGCAATGCTTATTAAAACCAGCACATAAATCTCTCCAGTTGGTCTGGGTATAACTGATAATTTGTTGAAATCTACCCACTACAGTCCCCATTCAGAAGGCAGTATTGCTTAAATCTGTAATAAACCAGTTGTCCGCTGAGCGGGAACCCACCACGTGACTCAGGAACCTGATGTCAGCTGTCATTACTGGAAAGGGCTGTCAGAGGGGACCACAGAGGTGATGTGCAAGAGATTCTTTATTTGGGTAAAATTAGAGAAGTCATTTAAAGCTCTTCCCACTAAAGAGATTAGTTAGTAACCAATTCAACTACTGAGGACACATGCCAGAAACATTCCCTTCGTGTTATGCCGCAGCGTGTTTTCAAAGATGCTCTAAAAACGTTCTCATAATGATCAAGGGGACAAATGTTCACATTGGCACTGATATGCCCCTTGTGTGTGCGAATAGTGAACAGATTATGCATGAACCTTCCCCTTTTGGATCTCCAATTGCTACTGTGAATGTTCAAATACCTTTTCTATGCTTGCAATGATTGAGATGAACTTAAGCCAAGGATTGGCCTGTGCCTGCTGAAGTTCATGGGGTTTCAAATCTGGGAGTTTGGCTCAAATCCATCTTTACACAATAGCACCAGCCTGTTAGAAAAATTTGTCCCTCCATGTTTAAGCACTGCATGCTAAGGTTTGTAGCCTGGTAATCAAACACAGTCTGTTCTTTCTTATTTTTTTCAGGTTTTGTTTTTGTTTTTTTTTTTTTAATTGTGGATTCAAAACTCCCTAAGCTTCAACACCTAATTCTACCACAAATGCCTTCTCTGCTGGATTTCCTACAGTCTGTAATTAGAAAGAAGGATTGTTACATGAGGGCATACTTTTGCAAAAATTTCAGTGCAAGTTGAAATGTCTGTCTCTAAAAACAATCATATGGTATTCACATCCAGTTTGCAGCATGGGAATACCCCTCTTTTGCAACAAAAGACTACCACCTGTTTACAAAGATCAGAAGAAATATGTTTTGGTCTCATGCACACAAAAATACTGTTGGCAAAGTACATGATACAATTTTCCATTTCCCTCTAACTCATCAGTAAATAGACTGCTGTCTTGCACAGAATCTTGGACCTGATAAGGAAACAGCCTGAATTGGTATATGGAGTCTCATCTTGCCCTCAATACCTCCAGCAACCCAGCAAGCTTTGCCCTGTAGCTGATTGCGTCTTGACTTGAAAGAACAAGTTAAATATTTCATAATTATTCTCAGTCACTGGATTGTCTACATATTTCTTTCCAGGCAAAATAAAATAAAGGATAAACTAAGTTTGGTTTGGACAAGATAACAAAAGATGACTTTGTGCTCATCAAAAATACTCCACAGGCTACTCAGGGAAGACAAACAGGACACAGGAATACGGCACACAAAAATCCTTATGAAAACTAAAGGCATCTTTATCTTACTATGAAAATGAAAAAAGCAAGACAGGGATGCAGCAAAACAAGAGGAAATAATTAAAAATAAAAACAAAGTGATGGTCAAGGTACTGATGCTTCTGGCCACAGCTCCAAATGTAAGCTGACCCTCGAACTGGAGGGTCAGAGAGCAAAGGACTTCTGTGGTGATGCTCTCTATTAGTACATTGAGTCTTTAGAAAGTAGTGGCAGAGATCAGCTTGAAGATGCACGTTCTCAACTAAAACTACTAGCTGCCAGCCCATCACACAGAAGTGCAATACTGCAAATGAAATATTTATCATTTGTAGGGAGGCAGCACAGAAAAGTCTTTATCACTCATGAGCATAGTATCAAAAGCCAACTCTGTTACTGTACCTCGGGATATCAAGGATGTGCATGAAGACAGCAATGGTGGTTGGACACTGACTCCACAACAGTTTGTACAGATATAAGATACAGGTCACTGCTGGGGATAAACAATAAAGTTCTAGAAAATGAAGTGAAACTCTTCTGTTATTTTTCATTCATCAGTTTACACATATGCACCAACTACAGCTGAGCATTCAGCTTTACACCAACTGAGGTATTCAGCTGGCAGAGTTCCTCTTGAAAACAATGGATGCATTATGAATACATGAACAGAATGTCTTCAATAAGAAGACTAAATAGCCTAAATTTGATCAATTTATATTAAATTACTCTTGATAAGCTCATGCCAGAGCAAAGCAATTATTCTGCATTAATTCAACAATTAAAAGAAAATAAAAACCTTTAAAAATTTATAACCTTACAATTGTAAGGGATAAAATTGTCTCTCATGTTTAATGCAGCTCACCAAGTGCTTTAAGCTCCATTAAGTTTAATAAACATACATCCACCCTGTGGATCCCAATATAAAAAAAATGACACATTCTAATAACACATTAAGAATCAAAACCGAAATGCAAACACAGTATTTGAAGGCTCTTCTTCCAGGAACTCATGTTTACATAAACCAGAAGCAGCTAGCAATATACAAATAAAACAATATACACATAAAAAAAAAATGAAAATCATGTTCACCCAGCTCTTCTCTCAGCATTCTGGGTTTTATTAGTTACATAAAGGTAATGTTCATAAACGCACAGAGATATCTACCACGTACATACACATATTGGAGTACAAAGTCCCTGTCCTGAAAGCCCAAGTCCCTACCCTAAAAATGACAAGATATCTACTGTAGGGTTGGTGAGACAGAGAGCAACTGCCATAGCACAGAAATATGCTGCTGGTCATCCAAGTTTCCTCTAAAAACAGAGCATCCCTTCAGGATCACAACACCAAAGACAGGAACTATGTGGGGTGAATGCACCAAATGATACAATCCTAATAAAACAGTACCCACAAAAAAATGCATCTCTCTGGCCCCTCATTGAGGGGAAAGCAAACACATGAGCAATAAGGATAGCCTGAACACTCAAAACAAAGGTGGACTTAAGACCATCCCAACTTCAAATTACAAACTAACTGCAGAACCACATGACTGGCACCAGTTACACTGTGCACCCAAAACCAGCACCAATTTTACAGCATGCCTCTCTCGCTCACATCAGAGGTTACAGTGCAGCTCTCACAGGCAACGCCCGCTAACCTGTTGCTTATGTTAACACCGCTACTTCATATGCGCTGAGAAGTTAAAGTCTGTTAAACATATGACAAAAAAGACACCAATTCTTGGTAACATTTAAAACACATCGAGAAGCCATGAACAATGCACAGTTCTAGAAAGTAAGAGCCTGACGAAGTTGTTTTTACAAAACAGATTTGCTAACTCGTGATGCTTAACTCATTCACCAAAAACCCCTGCTCATTCACAAACAACCCCAGCGTGCAGGCACTGGCATTTCCAACACGCTTGCCTTCCCCTGCATCAGACGCAGCACCAACACGTGGGACTGCTGCCAGGGCTCATGATGATGCACAGCAGATGGGCTCGTAACAGGCAGCAGACTTTTTTCTCCTTCATACTTCAGATTCACGCCGAACAAGTATCATAGCTGCGTTGTTAGAGGTGTACATACTGTTTTAATTCACACGTGGAAAGGGTCCGTTCTCCAGCCAGTCTCCCCTGTGGGTGCAGGAGCCCCTGGGTTCTGCTTGGAAGGTGTCTGGTAGCGCAGGTCATCCCTTACCGGTGTTACAGCCTTTATGGACCATAACCACAACTTCAGTCCCTGGCTTACGGAAACCTCAGGACATGGCAGGAGGTGGAGCAGAGAACATGTTCCTGATCATGTGGAGATGGTTGATGCGATCTAACTCTTTCCTGATATTAAAATCACGATCCTATCAAATCTTTCAAGGAGCGGGTCAGTAGGACTTTGAGTGCTGCAGGTGAGAACAAGGTTTCCCTATGGACACTTCCCACCCTTGTTTCCCAGCTAGTCTGACTATACAGAGAGGATGGGACCTCGCCACAGGAGCCTGCACCCTACCAGCAAGGCTGTAGGGGAAGCCAACATTTATTTATACCTCTGTCCTCTGCCGTATAGGCTTTTGTGCCCTGGTCCAACTTCTCCAGAAGAATGAAGCCACGGGGACAGTGGTATATCAATATCCCTTGAGAATACAGTACAACTGTAAAATCAGTCAGCCTCACGCAGCCTGGAACAAAATCAGGGACCACACAGGACTTCCCAGCTGTCATTATACTGCACACGTATCAACCAAGCAGCTTGCGGGATGGCAGGCATAAAACACAGTCACTTGCTCCAAAGCTGGCAGTCCTTTCCACCCAAATGTTATGAGACCGCTTTAGCTCTCACAGGCTGGGCTTCACTGCTCTCGTGTGCTTGTTTTATCACACAGCAGGAAGCGGCACCGTGTCCCTGCCCCACTGCACATACCACTACATTACAAAGCATCACTAATGCACTGATAAACAAATACATTAGTACACAAAATAAATAACTGGCTCCAAGCGTGTACTTGTTGTTGGCAGACATTAAAGCAACCTTCAGAGGAGATCCACTCCTTTACTCCTATTTTAAAGATGAAGACACTGACGCTCAAAGAACGACTTTGCTTGCCTGTGATCAGCCAGAAGCAGAGGTGCAGCTAGGAACAGGGTCCAAGCTCGTATAAGCAATATGAGTTCTCAACACACTGTAGCTGTAGATAAAAATTCTCAATAACATAATCCACAGTGATTCCCAGAAAGTCCATAAAAATCTCATGACAACTATATGCTTATCAGGGCATAATCAGCTTAAATGAGAAATAAACATGATTAGGCTTCCAAAAGAACACTATAGGCTGGGTGGCTGATTTATCTTTCCTTATACCCAGTGATAACCTCTTGATGTATCAGTATAGAACTTGAAATAAATTAGCCCAAATAAAGAAAAGAAATTTCACTTGAATCGAATGCTCCACTTTCACAATGCTAATTAGAACTAGGACATGCTCTCTGTTGCTCATTTTTCTCTCCGCACTCTTGAAAAAATTCCTGAACTACCTACCCCGTAACGATGGCTAATGTTCCACTTATAAATATAAACCATCAAAGCTCACTCTCCTCACTAGCCAGCTTCTCATGGGGACTATTTGAACATCTCTAAATATGTTAAGGTTTACATCATCTAATTGCAAAAGGCGTTGTATAAGCATTAGAGTCAAGTTATGACATTCTTACAATAGAATGAAGAGTCGATCCAATCAACAGCAAAGTTAAAAATATAAAAAAAGAAGTAATGCAATTGAAATGTAGCTATTTTTAAATATCTGTCTGTCCTCTACTTACCAACTGGAGACACTGACCCACAAAGGGGGAATTGAAAAGCTTTCTCACCCCCTCTTGTTTTTCAATAAGAAACCCCTCACGTTACACAGCTGTTTGCTTAATACAACTTGTTCTTATAAAAGCTCATGAGGCCAAAAGGTCTCTACTGTGCCTGCCTTCATGTTTGACTAACCAGTCTGCATCATGTAATTCTCCACAGTGTCGGGCAAATATGCATCATTTTAATTAAATTAAAAAGGAAACTATGTGGGCTTTTGAGCCTTGCTATTGAGTTAATTCTAAGGGACTATCTGAAGGGATAGTGTTACAGATCACATGCAAGCCTCTGCTGATGGACCTGGAAAAACTGGACATAAAAACCCAAGCAAATAATTCAAAGCACATGTTGAAAGTTAAGTTATAACACAAAAAAACCCAAAAACATTTTAAGGACTAAATGTATTTTGAACTCTCAACAATGGGTATCGTACGTATGGGAAACATTCAGCATACTAAATAAAATAGCTTACAGAAGCCCATACAGATGTGTAATCTCTCCCTAGCCATAAATACAACAGCATCCATCTCCAGCTTCAGTTCTGTATTTGTAAAGTGGGACAATGATTCTCTTTTCTTTCATCCTTGCATTGTCCACTTAAACTTTAGCAGCAGAAGCTTTATCTTGCTATAGGTTTCTCTAAGTCCTGATACAGTCACATTCTGATCTCCACAGGTACTTTCAGGCTCAGCCATGAAACAAATAAATATCACTAAGTTCATAGTTCAATGAGCTGGGCAGTTGGGATAGCACTTCTAGTTACAATTATCAGATGTATTTGAAGGAAAGCCTGAGCTGGAGAAAATTATCATACTAAGGCCTGCCAGCGATCCAAGATACAAAGAGCTCCTCAAAAGACAAGAGTAGACCTTCTAACTAGAAAAACGATGGAAAACCCCAGAAACAGTTACTGCAAAGCACCATCAGCAGAGACTCCCATGACAGGAGAGCTATCCAAAATAACTCTGCAATATGTAATTTATTCTTTTACCATTCACAGCTGCATAATAAATCAAAACATAAAAGTTGTAAGTAGTTTTTAAATTAACCTATTTGTTTCACTTGAATACTCAGCAGGAAGCTTTACTGAAAAACACTTCTGCCACAAAAGCTTCAGCTCCTGGCATTCTGTATTACTGGTACTTCATTATCAAACTCAAATAACTGGGATATATGCTTTATTAGTAAATACTTGTATTATCTGGTTCTGAAACTTGGCTGTGGTCTGTTCCACATGAGCTGGTGACATACCATTGAACAGTCCATTAAAGGAAATAAATAATGACTGCAAGATGACTTTGTAAGATATTTTGCTGGGGACAGAATTAAATTTAAACACATGAGGAGGGAGAGAGGGAGGAGAACAAAAGGCCCAAGGACGCTGTCTGGTTGTTTTTATAGGCTACTCCTTTAGTTCAATTAAAATAAGGTGTGCGGGGCAAAACATCATTATAGGTTTTAGTTCTCTCTTTGCAGACTCAAGACACTTGAAATTACATGCAAAAGTCTCCATACTATGAAAACAGAGAGAAGAATGATGACGTAAGTTCAGATCTAAGGCACTACAATAAAACAGATCAAACCACAGAAAACTGACAGCATGCCATGTTACCACTCTGGTTATGTGCTGCCATATGGGAGGCTTTTCCCCCCATGCAGCTCTGTGCAGGGAATCAGTGAGGAACAAGTGGGTGCTGTGGTCTCAGCAAGCTGGTGGAAGGCCAGGGAAGGATCAAAGACCATAGAAGTCCTGCCTCTGCTGTCCCAGTATTGTGAAATAGGAGAGCTTCAGCTAAGTAAAGAGAGATGAAAGCAGCAGGGGATAAGTCAATTATTTCCCTTTTGAAGCAAGTGGACACTTGGCTGGAATACTATCACTCCCAGGCACCGCTCCTCCCTCTGCCTCCCTAGCTTGTTGCTACAACTCATCATGTAATAATAAAATATTTTAGTGCATTGTATTAACTTCATTGAGACAACAGAACATTCAAATTAGGCTAAAGGAAAAGCTAGTTCTCCACAGGGCAGATGTTAAGGCTAATACTGCACCCTTGCAGCATCTGTGGAGTTCCCATCAAAGCAGCGAAGCACCTGAGATTTACAGAGGGTTGCAAGCACAGCCAGTGCCAAAAGGCTCCAAGAGGCACGCTCAGACTCCTTTATTGGCAATGTGTTAACCGAAGAAGTTGGTCAGGTATTTGTGAAACACTAGTATTTTTTAAAGGGGGAAAAAATCACTAACTCCATATATTTCATTATGTTTAACAAAACAGAGCAGGTTGAATAAATATTCAACATTAAAAAAACCAACCACCCTTGAAACCCAGCAACTGAAAATGATCCAGTCAAACATCTGTGATAACAGACCTAAGTACGTGGCAGTTTCTAAGTGAGAAACTAAAGGTGAAGACTGAAGAGAAATAACAACCACAAAACCCACTTGCACATGCATTCCCAAACACCTGAAAATTCACCCTAAAAGCATACCCTAATGCTAATTGGGTGTAAAAAAGTCTGTCTCAGAGTACTAGGCTAAAGCTGCTTCCTTATTTTTGTAAAAACACGTACTGACCTCTTTAAACCACCATTATAATTACCAAAGTAATTTTAAAAAAATGCAACTTATCATCACTAGTTTTCCTTTCAGCACTATCCACCCAGAGTGTCTCAGCAGCAGGGAGACCACTGGGTCACTGTGTTTGTGTAGGAGTTGCTCTATGAACTGTTTTATACGTAGCTGGCTTCTCCCAACGTTTCGGATTTCTTTCCCCCCCAGAAACAGCCCTAGAGACCAAAGCAAAACAAAATTCTCTTGGAATAAATTAAAGAGATTAAATGTACCATGCATATAAAATATGATCATTTGAAAGTACCTATTTTTCGAGAGCAAGTTGGGTTTTTCATATTTCTGTGGCATTGTCTAGTGTGTCAAAGGGCAGGAATGGTGCTCCAAGGCCTTAAAGTCCTCTTTCTCCCATAAACAATGCAAAATGCCAAATTCCACCCTCTGTGTTACCCCTGTAAGATCACGGGACCACAGTCACTGGTCACACAGCCGTGACTGAATGAAGGACTTGTTTCATTCACTTCAACTGAAAAACAGGATGATCCACTTGCAAAGGAAACATTAAGTCCCACAAGTGTAATTTAATGCACAGAACATTTAAAACTTTCCTTATCTTCCTTCTGGAGAGCCCAGCACATTCACAGACTCGGATGGCTCTCACTCACCCACTAAGGTTTTCTACATTGTCACATGGAGTTGGCAAACTGTGCTTGATCAAACCAAATGACGACAGAAGACAAGCTGAAGACACAGAGGCTTTGGGCATCACTTCTAAGCACACACAAGTGGGACAGCCAAGACGTAGATCCCACAAAGGCACAGCTTCCTTATTTTCTGCTCCTAAGCATCTACTGCACTAATTCATTTGCCTGCTAACAGAATGGGGATGGAAGAAACAGAACATTCATTTCCTCCATTCTACATGTAAAAAACCCGCCAGCTGAACAGACTAAAGCTGAAAACCCACAAATTCCTATGCTTGGCACTGCCCAAGTTCAAAGGCCATCTCTGGCTGGCACTGTAACCTTCCTGCTATGAGAATAAATGGTCCACAAAAATGTGGGCAGATATTTTTCTTTGGAACAATGGCACGGCAACAGGCTGGTGTGTATGGAAAGTCTTACATCTGAAACATCCTTCACTCTCCGCAATGCCGGTGGGACCACATAACTTTGCTGAAAAACAGGTATCACATGGTGATTTGGTAGTTGTCAGTAACGAGCCAAATCTCTTCCAAGATTTAACACTTAAAATAGGAAAAGATGCCTTGCCAAAATTGGCTTTTTCCAGACTGAAACCTGAAATACTCTGTTCATATGAATCACTCATATATATTCTATAGATGGCAGTATGTTTCAAGAATTGTCCCCTCTTTTTCAGGACAACCTATGTTGAAGCTTCTGTTTTCAAAAATCTCTCTGTTCCCTTCCATTGCAGGTACAATAATCCTGGCACAGCTGTCTCCAGCCTCCACCCTTCTAAGGAATAAAGTGGGGGGGGGTGGGTATGTGTGTGTGGGTGAGTGGAAAATCCCATAAAATATTGAGTCAAGTTTCAGACAGTCCTGCAGAGACATAAAAGATTTCAGGACATCTCATATCATGTATATGGAAACTTTCTCTCCTCCCCATCCTGCCTGCTTTGCTGTGTGTTGTTTACTGGACGCCTGCTTGTCTTCATCCTACAGGTTGTTAAGTTTCATGGACATTTAGTGAAAACAGCTGATGATGAACCACTGTTTTATGCTGGATAAAAAGCACAAGTAGCTATTAATTATACAACTCATTCCCTACCTGCCCAGAGGCTAACAGTCTTACTAGGTCAGTCATCCTGTGCTAAGATGTTAAAATCTAAAATACTGAGATCTGGTTTTAATTCTCTGTACTCTGACTTCCTAAGCTGCTGGGCACGTTTCAGAGACAGATGGTTCTTTAGGGTTCATGTACTTAAAAGAGTTCACAGACAGAAGTAAAAAAAATAAAGAAATCAAGTGCTGTCAGTTGAAACAGCCCTTTACACGCAGAGTACCTTTCTAATGCATAAACCTCTTACAAATCTGCTCTTCAGATCCAAAAGCTAGAGAACAAAGTCCCAAAGGTGCTTTGCTGCAGCTCCTTGTTTTGTCGACTGTCTCAGCAAGGACATGCTTCTCTGAACAAAAGGGATTTCCCCCACCAAGGAGAGTTAAGAGTTCTGGGAAGAAAAGCATCTATCTTTGGTAAGTATCTTAATTTCTACAAAAGACACAGGGAAGACAGAACATCTGACATATTTTTGGTATAAAATTTTTGGCACCAATACCTAAAATAGACTTTTTTACCCTTTTTTTTTTTTTTAATAAATAGGCTGATCCAATTTTCAACTGGGTAAGGAAAAGCTCCTTGGTTTGCTAATATAGTGCAGAAGTCATCCCATTAATAAAATGCTGTGATAATATATTACATTTTCATTAGACATGAGTTTTACTGTTACTGGTGATGACATTTAAGGCATATCAGAATTATATTTGCCAGGACTGAGTTTCTGGTCATGCTTCAAGTTAGTCTTTGAATTTTGCACATGAAGCCAAATAGGAGTCTTATCCAGATCTTCTCCGTATCAGTTGGAGTTCCTCCTAAATCATTAATTCCAGTCAGAGTTCAAAATAGTGATCATGAATAAGAACACATTTGCATTCACTGGCTGGCTGTGGGTATGAGAACTCCCTTTCTTCTAAGAAAGATCATGCAGAAATCAGAGTTGGAAAATTGACATGGAAGTATAAGACAGCCCCCAGCGCAAAAACTCCCGCACTGATTTTCAGGAAGAGTATCTGTTGTAGATAGAAGTTATTCCTAAACTTCTCTTTCACACGGTTATTTACCACTTGTTGAGCACTTCCCATCTGTTCACTGCTGTGGAAAGCTTTACTTTGCTTCTCCACTGGTCTCTGGCACTGCCCTCTTTTGAGTTTAACACTATATTTCTCATTTTTACAAACAATTTGACTGTATCTACAGCATCTGGATTTTGTGACTGTGTCTACAAACTCTGCTTGCTAACAGAAAGCTTTGCAGTTGGACAGAAAACTGCATATGCTGAAACCATCATTGCAAGACATCATATTATTTGAAGGTTCCGTGAGACAGGTTCCCCAATCCAAATCTCTGTTTGTGTAACGCAGAGTGATGTTTCCATAATATTCATGAATTGTCACACAATGGTCTTTTCTTCTAAAAACATACCCATCAACTCAACTTTTGCTGTGGTCAGTCACCATTTCCATCATAAAGTTCTACTTTTTTGTACTTATAAAATACGGCAATAAAATATCATGCCAAGATTAAACTTGGCATACAAGTTTTGTCCAGGGGTAACCTCAATTAATCTTTTTCAGCTAGCAAGTAAATCAACTTAGCCTTTTTAAAATCACTTGAAAATGAAAGCTGTAGAGGTACTGGTTCTCATCATTTTCTTGCAGTCACAGGTCCGCAGTTTCAGCACCCCTTAGCTACTCAGCTAAAACAGTTTGCAAAGACTCCTTCTGATCCTGAATGTCCTGAGGAGGCTTTGTGCCATGGATGGGGTTACTTAGGCTGCTCCCTGTCTCTCCTTAGCTATAGAGACTGAGGCTGAAGGAAGGTGTTACAGCTGGATTACTATGTGCTGTGCTGCTTGGAGCTCAGAATTGAATATAATAAACTTGGGTGTTTCCCATTTGCACCACTGGAGATGCTGGCTGCAGGGACAGGGATCTCACAGCCTTGACAAGCACATCTCAGACACATCATGGAATCAGTCGGAGTATTTCCAGGCAACCACACAGAGGTATCTATATTCCTCATTCTACTCTTTTATGAACTGCTTACAGAGAATTAGACTGGTAGAAATCAACCTGGCGAAGTGTTCTAGAACACTATATTTTAATGGTAGGACAGTCTACTACAATACTTGCTCAGTCATTTTTGGAGAGTAAATGTAGCAGAGGTATTCTTCAAAAGCTGTTTTTCTTTGCAGTGAAATCTAAGTTCTGTCTATTCTCTGCGCCATCAGAGATTTGTTGTCTGTCCTACTGTGGGATCTGATCTTCATCCATATTTGAAGTGATTTGTTTTCCCATCTGCAGATTTCCAAGAACAAAGAGGGAAAATAAATTATTATTCGAATATCTGCCCCATCCTGATTAATCATGCCCATGACGCATGTAAAGACTTCTTGGGAGCACTATTTGTTGCTATCATCAAGTCTCAGCTGCTGTCTTTTCTAGAGCATTTCAAACTGTACATACGCTTCACAGTTCAGCTTTCCTGTTGCTACAATGTGTTAGCAATTAATGTACAATAAACAAGCAGACAATTGTTCCATTTCCAGGGAATAAAATCTCCAAGGATATAAAATGGAATAGAAACTATCCATCCTTCCCCGTGTCCTGAGAGGTAAAAATAGAGCAAGCAATTAACTCCCCAAACACACTACATGGTTTAGGCCATAGTTAAACAGCCACTTCAATTTGGCATATGCTTTTACTGCTCCTGAAGTCCTGTTCTCTCCTTACCCTTAACTATTCACTCCCCACTTCTCCATGGTGTTTGCACAAGAGTTCAAGCAACCTTTTAATAAGGTGGGCCAAAGAGTTGTCTCTACCAAAACCAAGGTTTTTTTGCTTAGCTTAGCTATCAGCTGGGTCAGCCCCCTTGATGTGATTCATTGTAGTACCACACAAATGCCAAAGGAGGAGAGGGTGAGATGAGGTGAGGATTGCATAAGCTGGTGTGACTGCCAAAGAAACGCTCATGCAACCACAGCCCCGGTCCCAGTCTTACTTCTGGGGGCAGAAATGTGAGAGTCTTGTTGTCTGTCGCTCCTCTTTGACCGTGGCAGCCTCCCAAGTCCTCGGGGTCTGGAGCAGCTTCTCTGGGTAACAGGATTGCTAAGAGGTGCTGGGAAAACCCCAGCAAATGCAGCGCTAATGATCAGCACTTGTAACAGGACAAACAAATATAACCAAAGGACATTGCTCTGATCTGATGCAAGGCAAGTGAAGTTTCTCCTTTGTCAAGACACTGTCATTGCCTCCCTAGTTCAAGGGCTGAAGGAGGAGGTTATGGGGTTGAGGACCCTGAGAAGATGAGGAAGAGAGCAAAATTAAAAATCATATATCATTACATTTCCACCTTTTCCCTAAGCAGATCCTGTGCTCAACAGCCAGAGGTCACTAAAAGATGAGGATTTTCCTGCTGCCTGCAATGATCATCACTTTGAGCAGGAAAAATGTGAAACACAGCTGGCTGGTTTGCATCTCTTTCAAGCTCTGCATTGCCCTTTATTCTGCATGAAACATAACTTTGGAAAGCCAAGAGAGACTTGAGGGCTGCCCAAATGATTTGATAAACACTGACTTAAAGGAAGTGCATTTGCCTACTTGACTTCTTTTAAAATGTCACTGAGGCACCCATTATTTCTGTTCAGTGCAATATTTCGTTTTATTCCTACCTGTTACAAAGCTGCAACTCTCAATATGGCTTGTGTTACGGGAAGGAAAGTGTAACTGGTTGAACAGACTCTAGAATCACATTGCTCCCAGAAAGGTACCTCAAAGGAGCGAGAGTGATGTTGCTAAAGTCCTGCTGCATGCTGTTTATAAGCAAATTGATGCTGGACTGACAGTCCTTATAGAAGACCGCTTCTCTTATTTAATGGTACCTTACAGGGTCAAGGAAATGCAAGTTTAATATAACAAATCTAGAGCTTTCTGTTTATCTATATGCTCCACAGACTGACAAAACTACTAGTATACTAACTAAATGTACTTCACCAGTCACATCTTTAAAACAAAACTACTCAAAAAGCAGGACTATATTATGATGTCACTTGCTTTACATTAATTTTATTAAAAAGCCAGAAAAATGCAGCAGACACCTTAAAAATCTGTTCTTAATGAGAGATGATGTACGTACAACTATATGTCTATGCTTGATTCAGAAGCTGACTGATGGTTGTGTTCATGGCTTGTGAGATGTTCAGCTGGCCAAAAAATCCACCCCAGGAGAGCACCGTACATGTAACCACAATAACTTTGTAAAGGAAAACTCACACAATGTGCCCTATATAGTTAGGAGCAATTATGCACTGTTCTTACTTGCACTTGCTTGGAACCGTTATAACTATACACACTCTCCAGTCCCTAAAAAGCACCTTTCTGCATCCAGCCTGCCTCTGCACCTTAAGAAGTGTAGCTAAGCAGGCCACCCTGGCTCTAAACAGGATGATGCTTTCCATGCACTGGGAAAATCTTCAGCTGTCCCCGTACAGCAGATTTATGGGCCTTCTGTGTCAATCTGACAAGTCCAAAGACTCAGGCAGGGAAAAGATTTAGCCCTATAAATACTACTATTTGAACTTCTCTTCCCACTGGCTACAGATTAATTCAGTATAAAAGAAAAGCACATATTTAAAACTGGAAAAAATACAGAGTTGGGTTTTCAGAAGTGCTCTGCATTTGTCTAGTCCTGCTCTAGTTTGAGCAGATTAAGCCCCATAACTGAGCACTTTTGGAAGTCAAAACATGACTGTTCACTGAGGGTCTGGAGTAATTGCTTCTTGGAGGAAGATGGTACGTACGTTAAAATGTATTACAGGCTACATAATAAAAACAAAGATTGTGCTCTTTTGCAAGTCTCATGGTATGAAACTCAGCTGTTTTGCTCTGCACAGGTTTCCCTAACTGTTCACTTGGTTTTGATCCATCTGGATTTTCACCACAGAATTTTGCTTTGAGTTTCCAATTTGAATACATGAAAGCTCTGCCAAAACCACATCACATTCAAACCACAGGAAATCATGAATTTGGCACTGTTTGGATATGGAAGCTGTAAACAGTGTGCAGGTTCACTCAAAACTGGATCACTGTCCTTTGAGTTATGAAACACAACAAAACTTCCAGCAAACCAGGTCAGAATTCTGAATTACTAAAGCAAGGAGAAATTGTGACTTTTGCATGGATCAGGATTTTGTTATAAATATTTTCCCCTAACTTTTTTTCCTTTAGCTATAAACATACTATGTGGAAGAATAAAAAGAGAAGTTGGGTTTCTTCCTTTCCAAGTTTGAGTTAAAACAGGATTCAGCTAATTCTCATAGCTCCAACATACACATATCCTATTAAAGACAAGGGTAGTTTCCTATTGGCTGCCTTGAGCATGAATAAATGTAAAACCCAGAGTTATACTGAAGATGAGTATGGTTTAGTTTTATGTGCAAAATGATAGGTAGTCAACTTACAACTAATTTACACCACTGCTACAGGAGCAAGCCTCCCATTTAAAATCCACTAGATTTTCAGCTGCCAAACACTGGGATTTTTTCCCCAGGATTCCCGTTAGCAAACCGCAAGGAACTTTTATGAAAATGGAAAAGTCTGAAGTATGATTTTTGCCTTCAAAATAAACATTGCCCTAAAGAAACACATATTTGTAAAGAAGTCACAAGTTCATTGAGGACGAAAGGAAAACAATCTAGATTTCCAGACCAAGCCTGAAAACAATCCAGATTCCAAACCTACCCAAGCCACAAGTTTGAATGCAGAGCGACATGAAGGTGGTTTGACTGAAGTAAAACAAATAGGAAGCAAAATGTAGTCATGCAAAAGAGGATTTATAGTACTGCACTGCCTCCAAGAAAATGCAGTTTAATCTTGCTGAATTTCATTTTTACCAGATTTTTAAACCAGGCATTTTGAATGTCAGAAAAACTCTGCAGGGATCCATAACACACAGAACCATACATCAGACATATCTGACCTGTCATAGAGTTTTCGGATGTACACAGTTGCTCTCGCAGCTTTTCCACGTCATCTGGATGAACCTGTTCATACAAAGTGCTGCCAAACCATTCAGACTGTGGCTGGTTCAGCACAGGAGTCACAGAGTCTGATACGTAGATCACTCTTCCTGTCTCAGCTGCAACTACAAACAGGAACCCATCTGCAGCCTCCAGGATAAGATGTTTCAGTTCCTTCCAAAGAAAGGATTTGATTAGAATGCCAGCAAGAAAAGGGAATTAAATAACACATCTGTCACTGCTGAATAATATTGTTTTCTTGCAATCTTAGTAGCTGATCACAACCCAGGCAGAAATTTTCACTGCAGTATTGATATAACAACAAAACCAAACTTGCAGCAAGCCATAAATTGCTGATCTTAATAACAAACAACACTTCGTTTTCCTTTATTGCTTTTCATCTGGTGATCTCAATGCACTGTAGGAAAATCAAGTAACTAAAACTCACTGCATATTGTGTGATAGGCATCTAACATTAAAAAATAAAAAGTTATTTCAGGGTACAAACAGAGGAAATGAACAGCTATAACTCATACGGCAAACTCATCCCTTAATTAAACATCCTGAATAATTTAATTGGAAAGAAACCAACAAGTCTTTCTGGTTTGGTTTTTTTTCTTTTTCCCCTCAGGATGAGCTCTGTTTGTAAATTAAACAGTCGCTGGATAAAAGGCAGAAAGTGTAATGGGAACAAGGACAGGAATCCCCAGCCTCCCCTCCCATGAGGGGGCCCAAGCCACTATGCAAGAAGGTTGTATCACTTCTTGCTTTCTTTTTCCAGCCTATGAATATGAAGCTTCAGAGATCCAAAGGGTCCGGAACACCCCTGTCTTTGGCCTTTTCTTTACACTGTCCCCTACTCATCATCTTGGGTACTTCTGTCCTGAGACATACACCTGAGACACAGTACCCAGAGCCCCGACCCCATGTGGGGACTGGAAGGGGGACCGTAGGCCTTTAGAGCAAAGTACTTCTATCCTTCACTTTCAGACACTTGGTCTAGACAGCCAATACCTTGAACTGCACATGCAAGCAGCTGTTTGTATGCATCACACAAAAACGCTACCTTTGCTTAACAGAGCTTGAAAACCTCTCACGGGAAAGGATGACAACTACCACTCCAATTCCTGCGAAACAAGCTCAAACTCCCTTTGCTTGGTGGCTCCAGCGACCACCAGAGCTTGTTAAGATACTGCACCTGGAACTCAGACAGAGAGCTTTGAACAATCTGAGTCCCATTTCAGCTTAGACAGCTCAGCACGGCTAGTGTGCAAGTGGCAGATACTAGCTGATAAGGTGAGCATCAAAATCTGGTAAATTCTACTAAAGAAATGGCTAACTCGCCTCAAGAAACACTTAACAGACCATCAACTTCTGCCACCTTATTGTAGAGAAAGCACATCAATTCTGAACCACTGACTAAATAAAAAACCTCACTGCATAGCTGGCTGCACTATACAGAAGATAGTGAGACTTCTTTTGCATACATTATTAACAAAGATGAAGATAACTCTGTCATTCTGCAAAGTTCAAAAAACCCAAAAAGTTGCAATGAGAAGTGACTAGGGTGCCCTACCAACAACCAGCTGAATGGCACAGTCCCTCCAGAAACACGCTTCAGGAAAGCCAGAATAAGTAGAGATGTGAACTCTGAGAAATGAGTAGCAGCTGCTGTTTCTCTAATAGCAAGAAGTATTGCCCTTAGCCATAATTTACATGTGTAAGTGCTTAAATCATTCAGACCACAAAAATGCACATTACACCCATAGGACTTGAAAAACAATGAAGGTGGTAGGAATTTTCAGTGCACTCAGTTAAACACAGTTTTTGTTTGAGCACTGGGTGCATCTTCCTTCTTCCATCAAAAATGTAACCAAGGAAGTATCTCAGCCAGTACAGATGGGATTCATCTCTGCCCAGTTCAGCTGCTGGGAACTTAGGCATTAAGACTAAACAATGTTTTTAACCTTCCTCTAAACCCAGCTGGGAGAGGCAGGTCTTTCCAGATTAATTTTTACCTATTTTAGAGAACCTTTGTTAGGATGGGAAGAACCCAGTTCTGGAGGTGAAAATTCCTTTCCAGTGATGAGAGGCAGCAAGTGACTTGCTTTTCAGATGGACAAACCTCAATGATAACAACACCCCTTTTACTGCTTCAGAAAGAAAAATGTGTCATATCATTAAGATCAAGTCCAACCAGCCACAAAAAACTGTCTGTATTTACACCTTGGATATGTAGCTTGTATCAATTACTACATGACAGTGAAGGATCAAGCTGAGCTCTACTCCTCTCAGCATTTCCTCACATCTTTTAAGACCACAAACCAGAGAAAACAGACATTTGCAAAAAATCTACCTGTTCTGTAAGAAATGAAGGCTTGTAAGCTCCATCAGTAGATTTGTTTCCAGTGCCTCTCATCGATTTCATGTGTGAAACTGCCATCCGAAGAATTGTCAACTTGTCAGGCTTACGAGCCAATGCGCTACAAGTGGGTACCATATCAGACAGTTCGGTGATGTACTGTGTCATCTTATTTCTCCTGCGTCTCTCAATTTCACTATGATTCTCCCTGAACATTTAAAGAAACACCAAACCAACAGAAAAGCAGACACAATCAGTGTAAGAATATCAATTGGAGGTGACAAATCATAATACTTTGCACTTGTTTTGCTGTTTCCACCCCAGGAGAGCAAAGTGCTTTACAAAGCTAAGCACTATTATCCCTCAGTCTATAGACAGAAAATCCAGGCCACAGAAGGATAAATATGATTTGCCCATCGCTGTGAAAAGAACCCATGTTTCTAGCTATTGGCTTGTGGCCTTAATCTCTTAACCAGTTTAATCTCCTTTGGTTTAAGGGCAAAAAATGAAGCAGAAAGATGTGAGGAACTGACAACTGCCAACTCCAGCCAAACTTCCAAATTTGCTGTGATGCATCTCACAGCTTCCAGTCTGTACTCAAGGTGTTGGATCTGCCTATAAAAGGTCTCTTTTAGAGCAAACCTCTCACTAACAGCTGGATCAGGTCAGCAGTTAAGTGTCAGCGCTGACTTACAAAAAGCCCACTCAATGACAACACAGACCTCCAGTCCTGTAATATTGTGTGGAACATCCTGCATCCCTGTAGGGAGGCACTACATGCCTACAAGGTCAGACTGCAGGACTGGGACCATGTAAGAGATAACAGTACATACACCACCACCCCCACCCCCCACCCCCCCCCAGTAAATAAATAAAATGAGTGTGAAAGACAGCAAGTAAACATCTGGCTTGTCAGACATAGATCGGAATTTATGTTCGAGAACAATCTAGCACACCAGGGAAATAACAATGACAGTACTTGATGCTACCCCACTTTGGCCTAAGCTCCAATGTTCTCATCCTTTTATGTTTGCCACTCGCCACTGAGGAGGGGAGTCAAATTTGAGAATTCTTGAAGTGGATAGTCACCAAAATCTTTCAGAAGTGAAGATCTGGGAGTTCTGTTTTCCCATACTGTAAATCACCATTGCTTGATCACGATTAAGGAATTACACCAATATATACATCTGAAATGGTCTAAATGGACCTAAAATGCTTTGGTGCGTGGCACTTATTTTTCCCATACTGTACCTGTCAGGTGGCAGCTAAATACATGTACACGACAGGTACATGATGCTTCAGATGTCAAAGCAGCATCTTCCACTGATTTCAATGAGCTGTGCATAGCATTTTCTTGTGGGATCGCTGGCGGATCACTTGGAGGTGATCACTTGGAGAGTCCACCAGCATTGGCCAGTATGATGACACAACATTAGAAGAAAATGCAACATTCTTTGGAGCTGACTGTTATAAAGATTGATCATGAAAGTAGAAGCTAGGCTTGGCACACTTTTCAGCTACTTTCAATAACGTAGCCTTTTCTTAAAATGCAGGAAAGAATCCGAGTTGTAGTATGCTGCTTCCTGAAATAGAGGAATGCATGGGCTTGCCCTGCTTTACAATGTGTATCCTGCCCCTGCACACAGAGGTGTTGTATGCATGAGGCATTGTCTCCAGAAATACCATTTGTTATGGCTACCTGCAGAGTTATTATTCCTACTGATGCCTATGCTTACTATCTGATACTCAGGAAATCCAGCTATGGGTCCCTGCAATGATAGCCCATGGTCATTCAGCAAATTACAACCAGTTCCTTGGTTAAGGTCGCTATCTACTTAACTATCTATTACACCGTAATAGTGAACTCTTCAATTTCAAATGGCTGATAAACAGCCTTTGTGGGGGTCTGCACAGATGCGGGACAGAACAGTGCCTGTGGGAGTTGAATCATATACACTTACACAACCAGAACAGCTTGTGTGACAGTGCATATGTACATAAGAGCACACATGTGTACATGTCAGCATATATATGCAGATAAATACGGACAAGGGGAAGAAAAATGCATTTTACATGATGAAAGCTTGCTCCAAGTTCAGCATTTTCACAGAAATGGTGATTAACGAGGCGGGGGGGGGGGGGGGGACAAAGAACACACATATTCAACAGATATTTTACATTTATAAATACACATTACATCGTCTGCCACTAAAGTATTTTAATTTTTAAACTCCTGAACATTGAAAACAACCATTATAAAGAGTAAACAAAGAAATTGCAAAACTTCCTGAGAAGAAAGAGAAGAATATCCAACAGTCCATTTAATTTATAATCATAAAAGCTAAAACATAATAGTATGTTAATCAACTGGCCATGAAAACATTCAAGCAAACAAAACCCTGAAACTAGCTCAAATTTAAATCCTTGAAAGAAAAAGAGGGGCTGTGGTCCTCTTCCAAAAGCGTCTGCCCTAGGAATCCTGGCATTCATAAAGAATGATGGCCTAATTTTGTAATTTCTAACTTTGTTTTCATATGGAAATTTTGGAGGGACGTTACATTTTGGGAAACTGCGGGAGCTGATCCAAACCCACTTAGGTCCAGGGTTAGTATTTCTGATTTCAAGCATTTTTGAATCAGCCAACCCTCCTGAATTTTGATCAGTCAGAACGGCACCATATAAAATAAAATGGGGGCAAACCATATTTGATTTTCCTTTTTCCTACCTGGCCATCCTTTCTGTGTCAGCAGTACTTTGATCATCGTCCCACCTAGAAACAAAATAACCAGCTCTCTAAGCTAAGGCACACGTACTGAGATTTTTTGGACACGAACATCCCCCTCTTTTCTCTCAGCAGAAGAGATCTACAGAATACGCCTACCTTGCAAACTTTTCCTTATCACCAGAGATTTGATCACCATCATACCTAGAAACAAAAGATAGTAAGTAAATCCACAAGGGTTATGCATTGCATGATGATCAACATACAGCAGAAAGAAAAGAGGTTCACGACTGCAAACTATTACAAATAACAGCAAGAAAAATGAGGGCATGGGAACGATAAAGCAAAGAAAACGTAGAGTCTGATGAAACTTCCAAGCCATGCCAATTCAAAAGCTTCATTTGTATACTTAAAAAAGTTGGAGACACATTTCAGTGGATTTATGCAAACACTTTGACGTACACTCATTGCTTGGGAAACTTAACAACCAGCACCATTACAGAAAACACCACTGAGCTTTTATCGACAGCAGCCCATGAAATATTCATTGCTGTGTTGGAAGTGAAAGAGCTGTATCTTTTCCAGATTGCAACCACAACTCACTCCATTCAGCAGAGGGCACTGATGGTCTACAGATAACATGGGAGGGCAGAGAGATGCGCCTAAGTGCAATGCATTATAAAAGGACGCCTTCAGAAAAAACCTCTAGTAGGTACAGACACTGTACTGTCTGTTGGGAAGACTGGCAAAAGTCAGTCAGGCAGATGAAACTGCTGGGTGAATAGAAGTGAAATTAAAACTGGCTTAAATCCATAGAAGTAAACAGGTACCTCACTCCTACCCAAATCAACAGAGGTTAGATGCCCAAACAGGTATGTGCAGTGTATCGGCAGCAACTTTATGGAGAAAATCCAGATCAATGGGACTTTTGCCCCGTGGCATTCAAGCTTCACTGTTTCTGAAGCACTGTCTCAGAGACAGGCAGCAATATGACATTTCACTAAAAAATTACTTGCTGCTCCTCCTTTCCCTTTCCTAAAAACATACTAATAATTTGAAATTAGATTTTGCTAGCATGGTTACAAAAAGATGTATATGTTTGAAAATCATCTCACTTTTGGAGAAATTAAATTGCTTGTTCCAAAACAGAAAAATGTAGGTTTTTGAAAATACAAAAATAAGGCTAATGGCTTTTCTAGAAGTGAAGAGTATTACTGCTCGAGAATAGTCACATGAGATTTTGTATTAGAATTATGCTTTTCCAAACTGATGTAATTTATTACAACAGACAGCCTATAAAGGTCCCACATATTAGCCAACAAAGTAATACAGCATAATTAAGCATCTCTTCTAAAAAATTAATAATGAACTTTTTCTTTTTTCCTTCTCAAATGAATTAAAACTAATTTTAAGTACCCCAACTGTGCAAGTTCCTCTATGAGGTTTCATATTTTCCTTCCTCATTAAGACTCATTCAAATGCTGAAGACAAAGCTTAAGTGAGACTTGAGCTGTATTTCTTTTTATGTTGTGTTTAACACCAGCACCCTCAAAACATTCAAGTGAAAATGCCACTTTATTCCACTTGACTCTGCCCAGAGAACAGACTGAGCCCCAAAAATTTTAAACAAAAAGACAGATTCAGTGAGGAATGGCCACATGCTGTAATGTGAACAGTACATGCATATGCCTCCATGTGACGATGAGATGCCATGCAGAGATACCTGAGCTGGCTTGGAAGTCCCTGAGAAGCAAGGTGTGTTAACTCACATGGAGTAGAGTGCTACCATCAGTACTGCCTGTGCTCCCACTAGCTTGGGGCCTGTCTATTCATCCTTGTCTGGTTGACTGGGCTGAAGATGTTCTTGCCTCCAACTACTGTTTTCTCCCTTCCAGTCTCCTAGCTGACCTCTCTGCATGCATGCTTCTTCAGGCTCTTCAGTCAAAGCCAGCTGGGTTAGCTTAAACATTTAAACAGCAGTTTGTTGCTAACTAAATAATTTTGACAGAGACAAGCTAGGAATCAGTCATAGGAGCGATTTGGAGAAGGAAAAAGTCCTAAAAGGAGGGCACAACTACAAGAGGATGTCTGAACGTGGCCTTGGGCATCTCTGCACTCTTTTTCTGTACTCTCTAAAAGCAGAACAATCTGGGGGTTTTACAGCATTTAAGATTTAAATACCAGATTTTGATCTGACTTCTAAAATCAACTCAGTCTAAGCATACCACAGCACACCTCTCCAATAAAAATAATGGAACTATTGGCTCTCCCCACCACCAAACTTTGAAAGGCTGAAGCCAGGATGGAGAGAGACCAACACACGTGCACCAGAGTGCCGAGAAACCCTGACACTTACGCAGGCACAAATAGGGTCACATTCATCACAAATCTTTTTCCCTTAACATGTATCTTCCAGCAAATATTACAACTAGCCCCCAGACCACCAGTTTTTACACCAGAGACTGGAATATCCTTTCTGTAAATGACATCAGCTAAACAGGGGTGCTGCTGGTCTTGTCCAGTAGGTTATGATATGGTGTTACAACACATCTTCAGCATACGTATCTTTCGGACTGACTAGGAAGATCTTGTTAAAAGCCTACGGTGACAGCTGTGTTTCAACCTGGCTGCTGCTATACAGAGCTGCAGTTACAATCTGGATAATCAGCCTCAAAGTATCTACCCCTCAATACAGCTGCTTGGTTTCTAATGAAAAAATGCAAACAGTGTGACCAGAAAAGAAGGAAATGTGAAAAAAATGGCAATGATGCTTTAATGTTTGTTTTTATTTCTAGCCTAGAATATTCCATGTTAATTAACATTTATTTTGGCAATTTTTACTTTTCAGTTACACCTAATGGTACACAATGAGCTTTAATCTTAAAAAGAACAATCCACACCTCTAGGATCTGTCATATTGTCTTAACAAGCAGTTAACATTTGAGATAAATTCAAAATAAAATTAATTTTCAGTGGCAGAAAGACAACTTCAGCAATGTCTAACCAAAGTTCATCTACTGCAGTTGAAATACTAAGCTAAAAATCACAAATTTTCTCATTTGACATAGTGGCAGAGCGCAATTATGACACACACACTGTCAGCTTTGTAAGCCAATAACTACGTTAGACAGATTTCTGCCAGGATGCCTAATTTGCAGAGGAAGCCGATAAAAACAGTAACTAGAATTTAGGTCAAGTTGTTGGTATGTTCTTCAGCCATATTCACATTGACTTTAAAACATCAGTAGTGAGACAGCTGTCTTTCTCCACTGAAAGAAGTCAAGTGATTTGGCCAATTCTTTGTAAATGCTCACCTTGAAAATTTGCTGGGCCCCTCTCCATCTTCATCATCAAAGTCCATTCTGTAAAAGCAAGATTTCCAAATCAGTAATCATGACATTGGCAATGGTGACACGAAGATTCAAGCCAGCGGTTCTCAACCTTGTTTGATTTATATTTTAACACGAGGTGTTAATGACTGTAGATTCCAGTCTTGCTCATATTCTCCAGACCCCCTAAAAGTAGCTCATCAGCTGCCAGGAATACAAAGAATACAAGTTTTAAAACAAATGAAGTAATAAATGACTGTTCTTCTCCACAGAAATCTGCACTGTTAAAATTAACAAATAAAAGGAAATATTAAACAAATGCAGTTCTTGTGAGATGGTCAGAAGTACTACCAGGCCTAAGAGATATAAGTTTACAGAAATCAGTGGGGACTCTATGTTAGAGGACTGAAATTAAGGCTAAAGAAAATAAAGTTCTAAAGCTGTACACATATTTTTGCCCCAGTCTAAAGAAAGCAAGTTAGAGGTAGAGCAGAATAAACTCCCAGCCTCCCTGCTAAGAGGATTATCTACGTCACTGCTACTGATTGTAACTGTAGTACGCTCTTTAGGCTTGCCCTACATGGCCAATCATCTCACACAAATTACCAGCCAGTCTGCAGATGGCAACTACTTTGTGGTATTCCTGTGGTCATTACTAAAATGACCTATGGGTCTACCATGCACCTAACTTACCTGATTTATGTCCCAGACCTTCCTCTTAAGTCAGTGGAAGAGGCAAGCTCTTCCTTGGGCCAAATCCCAGCCCTCCCGTTAGGCTCCTCCAGAGAGCCACAAAAAGCAGAAACCTCTTTCTTCACTTCTTATACAGAGAGACTATGAAGACTAGTTTCCTACGTTAGGCAGTGTGATTGTCTCCTTCCCGTTGATACTGAGTCACTACAAAGCTATGCAATAGTATGATTTCCAAAGCATTTTATATATTTTTATACCTTTAAAAAGAGGAGGACAAATATATATCCCAATTATAAGGGGGTGACTCTGCCATTAAGGTAGACTAAGAACAAAGCTGATATAAAGTTATTAAAATACACCAATACAGTAATTGTACATGATAAGAAAATACATTGGTATGATCTACAGACCTTGATCAGTCTCTTAAACATGTTTTATGTAGATAGGAAATCATAGTTTTGTTTTGCAAACAATTTTGTTGGGTTTCTTTAACATTCTAAGTTTTCTAACATTTGTGTAGTAAGACTTCGTACAATTGCAGATTCCATGTCCCTAACACTCTTCATATTAACAACAGATATAAGTCATATTAAAGGCAAAAACCCTGCAAAGGGACAATAATATTTCTCTCAGTATTAAAAGAAACACCTACCAATTAGAAATTAAGATTTGTATGTTCAGAGCGTGAGAACGATGATGTAAAAACGCTCTCTAAAACTACATCGGCGTAGAGAAGTATGAGTGCGAGTCAGGCAGTACTGCCTTGCTTCCTAACTCTGATACCCAAGACAGAGCGGTCTATAAAAGATGTGTCTGAGTCACAGCAATCTATGTACAATCAGGACAAGGGCAGCCCATAAGCACAGGAATTGGAAACGGTATTAGAAAAGTCACAATAATATTTTCCAGATGGTAATAGCGATTATTCATTTCTGGAGGAAGCAGAGAGAAAACCATTTTCCCCAAAGAGTCTCAAGATGTGTATTTAATTTGGTTAAGTTTGATGCAATCATTGATTTCACCATAAATCACATTTTTGCTCACCTAATTACCACCGAAGCCGGTTTCAAAGCCAGCGACCTCTTGGCCGCCTCGCGCAGAACACCACCGACCTCCAGCGGCCAGCGGCCCCCCTCGTGCCAGGGCCCTGCAGCTGAGGCAGGACCCCGCCGCCGCACTCCCACCCCTCACCCCAAAAGCGGCCTCCGGCGCTGGCACCGGCAGCCTCAACTTCCCCACGCCTCCTGCGTATACGGTACTGCCAGCAGTTTAACGCTGGCGCATCATCACCTAGCCTCTTACTTACCTGCTTCTTCCCCACATATAATAAGGTGCCTGTAGGTGACATGCCAGAACCAACTTCCCAGTTATTTCAATTGCAACGTTTCTACCTACACCCAAAACATGAAAGTCAACGTTACAGGAGAGCTGTCTGTTTACATGCGGAGGGGACACTCAGGCCACCACTGGGCTGGCTCCACCTGAAACCACTCACAAAAGCATCACGGCAGGCGTATCCTTCACTGGTTTCACTGGCAACTGAAACACAACTGAGAGAAACCCCCAGTTTCAAACTCAGCGGGAAACGGCTGCAGAAAATATATACACCTATGGGGAAAAGCCTTTTCTTCAGGGATTTAATAAGACACTGCTTTAATTTGGGAGGGATTAATTTTGTAATTCCTTTCCTTCCCCTCCAATACACTGAGATCCCGTGCCTTGGTAGATTTTCTTAGCTTCCAGCCAAATACTCCAGCCGAGTGCTGAGAGATGGATTTTCTCCCCAGAATCAAACATTAGCTCTACTGCATTTAGTCTAGCTTATTATTACTGGAACATGATGCAGAGAATTACAGAGAAGCTGATCACAGTTTAAGGCTTGATCCTGCTGCCCATGCTGTATGCTTACTTCCAAAGGAGTAAGTGGGACAAACACACTTATTTATCTAGGTGGCTGGATACCAGCTGCTCATCTTGTAAGATCTTGATAGGTTAATATCCATAGGTTACACCTGCCACATTTGTAGCAGGCTCATCACGGCAGAATCTGAGTGCCTAGGGTGCAATACCAGACTGTAGCAGACTAAATCTTTAAATAATGCATTTGCTTTGTTAAACTACCAAAAAACCTTGACTTTATTCCAAATGCAGGATTATTTAAAAAAAAAAAAAGAAAATAAAAAGTTCTTAAAATGTCAATACTTGTAAAAATGCAACAGCAAATGTATCCCTGTCCCATCTTTGTTAATAAACACGTTTCCTAATTTCATATTTCACTGTGCAAAATGTAAAACACCCTTTCAAAACCTGAAAAAAAATCTCAGGTATAAAGTCACTGATTCCGATGTCCTGCCTGAACCATCGTGCCTGCTTTACAGCAAGATGGAGTGAAAGATAGGGAATCAGTTGTAACCTTCAGCAGAACACAGCAGAACACGTAAAAATAATATTCCAACAAATTCCTCATACCTTGACAGATAAGATCTTCTGGTTAGATAGAATATATTGCACATTAGCAAAACAGTAGGAGCAGTCTCCAAGAAGACAAATGGCATCATTTCAGAAGTTTCAGAAAGAGTATCTTTTATCTTAATTTAAAATTCCCATTAAAAAGAGACTTTAAAAAAGAGCTTCACTATGCTCTTTTGTTTTGAAGAGACAGCATAAATCTTGCTTTCCTCTTTCATATTGTTCACGTCAATCGTGAAAAGGCCTGATGTATGAGGTACTTACTAAAATATATTTTCCTTAAAACATGTGTGTACCACAAATACCGTGACAAAAATATTTTTTAAAATGTTTAATTTTTAATTAGAAACGTTTTCATACAAAAAAAAGACTCCCTTCCAACAAGGTGATCCCGCACAGGTTAAAAAATTGAGATGGGAGAGGATTCGAACATGGCAACAAAATTATTATGTAAAATTCCCAAGAAACGTCAAAAGATGGCTTGCCGTGATTATACAGTGTAGGAAGGGGCAGGCAGGAATGATCAGGAGCAGGTGCAGCTGTCAGGCAGCCAAGGATCTGTACTACAGCCTTTTGCTCAGTACAATATCAGGGGGTACAACAGGGGAGGCAGGCTGGTGGGCTGAGGTGTCTTCCTCCCCATATCTCCTCAGATCTTACAGTTCTGGGTCAGAGAAAAGACAAGACTACACCCTGAACTGAAACAAAACCAATGCAACTGTAAACCAACCAATCAAAAAAAACATGAAACGACTAACTCTCCCCCCCCAGGGAGGTGAAAAAGCCCCATATCCTCTAATACAGCATAGCCTAAAGCAAAACCACGTTAAATAAAGAACTGACATTATATTAATCTAAGGTAGTCATTGACCAGTGCAGTGCATCATCTTCTGCTGTCACTTTTTTCTATAAAGTACTTGGTACAATTTATAGAAAGGAAAAATATTCTTCTGAGCTGTCAATGAAGCTGAATGCCTACATGGCAGAAACACCTTCTGGATAGCCAATGAGTTCAAACTGATCTACATTCAAGTCCATACAGCAATTATTCTGCCAGCTTGCCTCAGCAATTATGAGAAAAGAAACAATTTTCAGAGATAACCGAAGCTGGAAAAGATGACTGTGTTCACTAGCTACAGTCCTTTATGTTTGACACAAAGAGTTCATTTCTAAAATGCCCAAGGATTTAGGTGTACAAAGATGTATCACCAGGACAGTAATGAAAGGACTAAGTGTTAGTTGCAACTTTGTTCAAACAGAAGCTAAGAGGAATTAGACACAGCAGGCATTCTTTCCCTCGAGGTCTGAATACATACACACTGAAAAAAAAAAAAAAAACGCACCCTCAGGTCAGGCTTGCAGAAGGGCTGTTAGTTCAGAGCTATGGTGCACAGAAAAAATACCACCGTCTGGGTATAAGACCAAATCTATACTAAGCTACTCACTGAATTTGCATGTTAAATATATTTAAAATAATTTGATTTTATGTTCCTCCCACCCTGCCCCCACTCCACTTTCATGCAAATAGATGATGATACTTAAAATGCAACAGTTAAAGCATAGCTTTCAATTAATATCAAGTCAGTATTTAATATAATCAGAAGATTTCACAGTCAGCAGCATCAAGCCTTGGTAACAGTAATTTGCAAACTGGTATTCACAGTTGATACGGTTTATGATCAAAAAAGAGATCAACTATCCTGTAACTCAAAAGTACAAAAGCTTATTTTCATTGCTACATAATGTATATATGTTAATGGTTTGTTTTCTCTTTTGAATGCAAGTTTGAAAAGGCTTTTTTTATTGAACAGTTTTAAAATAAAAATGTTATGCCTGTTAAAGATTTCAGGAGTTTCTCAGACCAATTTCATACAGTTAGCTCAGCATATGAAGCATGCTCAGTGGGGGTAAACCACCAAATTGTCCTGTCAAAGGAACCCCCCTTCAGAACAACCATCCTGAGTGTTCATGTCACATCACCTTAGCTTCACGTCCAAGGTGAGGTCCACCTTCTCCCTTGTTAAATTCATTCCAGGATTGAGACTCCAGCACTGTTACTTGAGCAGACACCTAAAACTGGCAACATACCTTGGCAAACAATGCCTACAGCAGCTCTCACAAGAAATAATGTCTTCCCCTTAGGTGTTTGTCGGTGAAGATTTTACTCACACTATCAATCCTGTTAAGCCCTACCACGGTCATATTTAGGGCTAAATATAAGACTAATCAATCTCTTTTGCAGGCACTCTCAGATCAGATATCTCTGAGGAAGCATCACCTAAAGACCGTTATGTGTGACCAACCTTTGATAAAAACAGGGGGTTTTTGTTAATACTAGAGAGTAGTTTTCTGCCCTCCTGCAGCTCTTGCTACACTTTTCTTCAGAGGGGTTTAGTATGAGTTGTCACAGAGCAATCTGATGTGGAAAAACTATCACTACACCATACTAACCTCTGAAGTTGGATAAAACAAATTTTCTTTAGCAGAGCCCTCAAGCTAGTGCAAGGGCTGAACTTGATTCAGGCCCTTTCTCACAGAAGCAGACTATCCTGCATTTCCAGCAAGACCCAGAATATTGTAGACTACAGTCTCTGAAGAGTGACTGCTTGTGCTATTTCTGTACCTGGGACTATAAGGAAAACATTTTTAACAGAAGGCCTCTATTTGAGAGATTCCAAGTCCAAACTTCAGATGAAGTTGGATAAGTCTGCATGTGCAAGTAAAAACAAGTCTCGCTACCTTTATTCACATGACAAATCCTTTTGATATTAAACAGATGTACATGTAATGAATGCATATTGCCTACAACAGCCACGGGACCCAAACTCCATTTCTGGATGCTTTGCCAAACCTGAAAGTCTTTTGAAGCATGCAAAACAACAAACAATACACTTATCAGCAAGTTTTATCTTGCAGGAAGAACAGATACATTGAAGAGAAAAACAAAACATCAGTGACTAATGCCATAATGTAGTTTACATACATAAACATTACATAACAAACATACACATATAGGTACATTTTCAGTTTTTCAATACCAGTCATCTCCAGTTTCAGACCTGAAAAAAAAAAAAAGAAATGGCTTACCCAGAGCGCCGCTTTCCTCCTCTGGAAGGCATTGATCCTGCCATTCTCACTTGTCCACTTGCCATTGGCGCCACCGGCAAGGCCACCGAGCCAGGAATATCTGATGCCATTTCTGTAATGCAGAGGTAGGGAAAGGGGCGGGGGGGAGAAATCCTTTAATCCGTTACCTTCAAGAAGAAACCTGTGATGACAACATTAGAGAAAGGCTCTTTCAAAAATAAGCAGAGAAAGTTTTCCTTTTTATTTCTAAGGAAAAGTAAAGCTCTCCTATCAAAGACAACCAGATTCACAGCTCTCTTAAGCGAAGCCCACTTCTGTCAATAGCCATCACGAGTGCCTCGGGAGACAGAGAGAATTGCAGGTAGGTACCTCTGTATTTCAATTTACCTAATGGTTCTAATTTTACTTCTCAGAGGGGCTGTCAGATAAAGGCCAACAATCTTTTAAAATAGTTGAACTGCCCTGCAGAGAAACGCAGAGCTGAATTCCCAAGACAAATGAAGCTGCAGATCATGGTACCAGCGTACCAAGAAAAACAAAATTTCAAAAACTTCTCAGTTTGCCAGTGAGGTCAAGAGTTTAGAGCAGGGATGAATTATCAGGTGACACTGTTTTTTATTATTTATATTCTAGTGGCATTCAGAGGACCAGAATGAACTTAGCAGAGCTCCAAGGCTTCCTGTATTTCTGCGTCGTGCCCTGCAGAGCAGAACCAAGCCCGAGATCCAGGCTGATATTCATCCCTCTGCCAGTGCTCTGGGTATAGCCTCAGGTTAATGAGATCTTCAAACCTCAAAACTTTGATCTGAGGAACAACAAGACCACACCTTATGCAATGTTTTTCAGACCACTAACAGCAAGTACTTTTACAACCTATTAATAACAGTTCATTACACTGCAAAAAAGAAAAGTGGAATATAATGTATTTACACCCTTTTCTCCCATCCAATGGATTAAGCATGGTTTGCCTCTGTGCCACTCTTGTAAACTATGTAAGCAATTAAAACTTTTTTAATGCAGATATACTTTACTTACTCTGGAGGTAAAGTCTACAGTCACAACATTTGATTATCTCGAAAGAAAACGCATCCTCCTTCCAACTTTTCTTTTTTTTAAAGCGTGGCAGAGTATCTGGAGCTACAGATAAATATATTTACTAATGGAAAGCAAACCTGTTAAAAAATCCTGCTATTTTTTCCCAACAGATTAAGTACAAAAGAACTTCAATTATGGAAACAGGAATCCATGTTCTTTCATTACGTCTGGAGAGCACTTCATCTCTGCCACACTTTATATAAATCCATTATGCAACATTATGTATTTCAAATAATAACATTTTATCTGTTCACTGATTTCAATTTCTTCTAGTACATTTACTTTTATTAACTCTTTTTCAACTAAAAAGCAACAGCGCAAAGTACTCATCTAATATTTTTCAACAAAGTGTGCAAGGACAAACAATGAGACCTCTGCCTACAACACCACACCACGGAAAGCCCCACTGTCTCTAAAGCTGCTGCTATGTGGAAACACTACATTAATGTATATTAGCATTTTTCCATACAAATAAAAGCATGAGCATCCAAACAACTGGTAAATCACTATTTCCAGAATAAGTACCCTTAGCAGTCTAATGCCAATAATTCACTTGGAACATTCAAACTCGCATTTCATGGATAAAACTGAAGGTCATTTTGAAACGCTCTGCTCACTCATTTATTAAAGCAGATGGTAAAAACCATAATAAATCTACCTGCAATGTGTCCCTGTCAGTCAGAAACACATTTTAGTATGGATCATCAAGGAGATCAGATTTTTTTAAAGTAGTAACTGTAAAACAATTTCAGATCAACTCTTAGCAGTATTTTAAAAGAGTAAAAACATTACCATATTTGTAATTGTGATGAGAAATTCTTGTAATCTCATTTTCCTCAATCTAAAACAATGATGATGTAAAAGCAGGCCAAGGGTTGGATTAATCTACTCTTAAAAGTCTAAAAGCCAAAGCTAATTATTTAAGGTAATTATATAGATCACTAAAAGGGAAACAAAGCATCATCCTTGCACTACTATGCATCCCATGCTTAGAGGTGCATCCAAAATAGGTTGAGTAAACTTCTCTCCATAGGTCCCTTGCTCTCGCCACTGACAACTCAGGGAGACCTAGACAGATAGTTTTGATCAGATGTTCAATTCAGCTGCTTGTGGATAGGCAGAATGAGTTGTTTTTCTGTTCTGATGTTCAGCCTTTAATGTATGAAGACATGAGAGGCAAGGGTAGTTGGTGAGTTTCAAGCAGTAAGGAAAAACAGAAACTGTGTATTTTTTATAAGGAAAAAAACCCCAAACCCAAAGGCTAGAGGAATGGCCAAACCACAGGCTCAGTTATACCAATGTCCAAAAACACCTGAAAGAAAACATTCTGCAACAAATAGATCATCTGCCTATCAAGGTATAAGCTGAAGAGTTCCTGTGTAGGTATCCTGAATATCTAGAATGGCACAACAAAAACAGCACAATGAAGAAAGTAACTTCTTATACAGTATAGCCTTCAAATATGTCTTCACAGTCCTAGGAGAATGAAACTAAGTTCACTGAGCTGACCGCTCTAAAAGGATGTCTTAACAAATTCCCATTTCCAAGATATAAGCACAAGAAGGAAGAAAAAAAACAAACAAAAAAACCCCCAACAATCAGGGGATCCACACACATTAATCCACATGAAAGCTCAACCAAGAGGGAGGAAACCTTCAGGCCCTTCAGATCAACAGACTTTCCATTATGCGACAGTCTGAAGGTGTGACAGACCTGCACTGACGTCGATATGTAAGACACCCAATTTACCTTACCACTTCAGAGTTTCCCATGTCAGAGACACCAGCCATTGTGTGACCTATTGCAGCTTTCATAATACCCTCAAGGATGGACATACACTGCTAACAAAAGCAGTCAGCTTTCCAAGATTTCTTTCCTGACTGTGCTGGTTTTGGCTGGGGTAGAGTTAATTTTCCCCGTAGTAGCTGGTATGGGACTCTGTTTTGGATTTGTGCTGGAAACAGTGCTGATAACACAGGGCTGTTTTCGTTACTGCTGCGCAGTGCTCACACAGAGCCAAGGGCTTTTCTGCTTCTCACCCCACCCCACCAGCGAGGAGGCTGGGGGGGCACAAGGAGTTGGGAGGGGACACAGCCGGGACAGCTGACCCCAAATGGCCATATGACGTCATGCTCCGTATATAAAGCTGGGGGAAGAAGGAGGAAGGGGGGACGTTCGGAGCGATGGCGTTTGTCTTCCCAAGTCACCGTTACACATGATGGAGCCCTGCTTTCTGGGGATGGCTGGACACCTGCCTGCCAATGGCAAGTGGAGAATGAATTCCTTCTTTTGCTTTGCTTGTGTGCGTGGCTTTTGCTTTACCTATTGAACTGTCTTTATCGCAGCCCATGAGTTTTCTCACTTTTACCCTTCTGATTCTCTCCCCCATCCCACTGTGAGGGAGGCGAGTGAGCGGCTGCGTCGTGCTTGGTTGCTGGCTGGGGTTAAACCACGGCACTGACACAACAGAACTAGAGTTCTGCAGATGGAGAAACCAAGAGGGTTGGCCTCTTTCAAGCCACGTAGCAAATACAGCAAAGAAAGCAACTCCAAGTGCAACAACACCATGGAGCACCCAGAACCTGACCTGCCTCAGCGAGAGCAGCCAGAGCAGCAGTGAAGCACCCCACACACAGTCTTGGCATACAACCAGTGACACCAGAGCACCACAGGATGGCTTCAGGGACAGAGGTGACAAAGTGACCCCATTGCTCCGCCACAGCCAACTGAGTGTTGGAAGCCGTATCAAAGTTGGACAGTTGCACAGAAATACAAGTACTAGATTGTGGCTATGAAAACTCTACTCACAAAGGCAGCAGCTCTCTGCTGCAGGCTGCAAGAACTTCTGGGGAGATGATGGCACGGATCTGAGCTGCTTCCCAAATTATTTCCATCCCTACTCATTTGCAAGCATCTAAAAGGACCAGATCTTTGATGATATTTTTACATTTATAAAAAAGGGCTGGTCAGAAAAGTAGAAACATGTTGTCTCAAAAAATGAGGGCCAGTCTGGGAAGGCAGAGCCAGAAGAAAAATCTCATGGAAGAGTCAGCTGCTTCTCTGACTAAGCACCTGAGAAGCTACCTGTTTGTGCAGGGTCTGTGAAGAAATCAAGAGAGACAGAGGAAAAGAGACACGCATAGACTAGAATCTCAGATAGAAATATTGTGGTAGAGAGGTATTCCAGGTAGCCTAACGCCATTAAAAAAAAAAAAAAAAAGGGTGCATCAGACACAGACCTAAAGAGAAAAAAAAAAAAAAAATCAGAAGGGTAACCTGCAATTGTGTGAAGTTACATCAACATAAATTTAGGGCAGCTCCTTGACAGTAAATGAAGCTATTCTGTTGTGGCATAAACTAATATGAAAACTCAGCACTGCAAAAGCAGGCATCAAGTTGGTTAAATATATATTTAAAAAAAAAAAAAAAAAAAAAAGACATGCCAGGTCAACAATCATAAAGATCACGTTTCCAGGCTCATCTACACCCTCGTCCAGACAGATGTTAACACTGATGTTCACAGAAGTGTTTCAGCAGCAATGAACATTAGGAAACAAGCTGTTCTTTTTCTGACATTAGACCTTCCACATTAGAGTGGACTTTTCCTTCTGCCAACAGAAATAAAACAAGTGTTGCTTGTTTTACCCAAAATTAAAACATGAGCATAAGGGTATAATGTTCAGAAAGTAAAACAAGGTCAGGCTGAATGTTCATGAAGATCATCTGTAACCATCAAGGCAGTGTTCTGAAAAAAAATTATTTAAAAGAAGTTCCTTAATGTCAAATAGAAATCACTTTTCTGCTACAAAAATACATGCAGTATTTAATTTCAAAGTTAGAAAGTTACCTAGAGATCTGCCAAAGAACACAGAAATGCTATTAAAATAAAACCCAGCACAACACTCACTACTCACAATCTTTAATGGATATTCCTCCAGTTAGATGACACCTAACAGCTCTTGTCTTATCGCTGTCATGCCTAGGTGCAGGCCTGATCCTGCCACTAATAGTCATGTTCATCCTGGGGATCCCTGAGAAGCCACACTAATCCAGGGACAATGTCAGTGCTCAATGTAAAAGCAGCAGAACTAGTCCCTCCATTTCTGTCTGTATTGGTTTTAGGTGGCAAGGTTTTGGTAGCAGGGGGGTTACAGGGGTGGCTCCTGTAAGAAGCTGCTGGAAGCTTCCCCTGTGTTCGAGAGAGACCCAATACCAGCCGGCTCTAAGACTAATTCACCGCCAGCCAAGGCCGAGCCAATCAGTGATAGTGGTAACGCCTCTGGGATAACAGATTTAAGAAGGAAAGAAGTTGGGACAGTGAGAAAACAGCCGCCAGAGAGAGGAGTGAGAATATGTAAGAGAAACAAGCCTGCGGACACCAAGGTCAGTGCAGAAGGAGGGGGAGGAGATGCTCCAGGCACCGGAGCAGAGATTCCCCTGCAGCCCGTGGGGAAGCCCATGGTGAGGCAGGCTGTCCCCCTGCAGTCCAGGGAGGTCCACGGTGGAGCAGATCTCCACCTGCAGCCCGTGGAGGACCCCACGCCGGAGCAGGTGGGTTCCCGAAGGAGGCTGTGACCCTGTGGGAAGCCTGTGCTGGAGCAGGCTCCTGGCAGGACCTGCGGATCTGTGGAGAGAGGAGCCCACGGAGCAGGTTTTCTGGCAGGACTTGTGACCCTGTGGGGGACCCACGCTGGAGCAGTGAGCTCCTGAAGGACTGCACACCGTGGAAAGGACCCATGCTGGAGCAGTTCGTGAAGAACTGCAGCCCGCGGGAATGGCCCACGTTGGAGAAAGTTCGTGGAGGACTGTCTCCCGTGGGTGGGACCCCACGCTGGAGCAGGGGAAGAGTGTGATGAGCCCTCCCCCTGAGGAGGTGAAGTGGCAGAAAATAACGTGTGATGACCGTAAACCCCATCCCTGTCCCCCTTGTGCCGCTGGGGGGACTTGGTGGAGAAATCCGGGAGTGAAGTTGGGCCCGGGAAGAAGGGAGGGGTGGAGGGAAGGTGTTTTGAGATTTGGTTTTATTTCTCATTTACCTTACTCTGGTTGATTTGTAATAAATTGAGCTAATTTTCCCTAAGCTGAGTCTGTTTTGCCCATGAGGTAATTAGTGAATGATCTCTCCCGTCCTTATCTCGACCCACAAGCTTTTTGTTATATTTTTCTCTCCCCTGTCCAGCAGAAGGATGGGGGAGTGATAGAACGGCTTTGGTGGGCACCTGGCGTCCAGCCAGGGTCAACCCATCACACTGTCCAGAATTAATTTCACTGCTGAACGCTCCAAGCTTGGATATTACACTTTCCTCCAGCACTGCATGTGGGTCTGCAAAACTACATTAAAAATGTAGGGATAAAATACAGGGATTTATTCCCAATAAATTCCTTGTTCATCTGAAACTTTGTTATAGAGATCTGTACAAAAAACAGCTACTGTGCACTTCACAAAGCAAAACACAAAAAGCAAGCCAAATGCTGCACAAGGATTTTGAAAGTGCACGTGAACCACAATCAAGATCATCAAGATGATCAATCAAGATCACAATCCAGCAAGAATTACTGGACAGTGCAACATGCCAGGATGGAACTGGACTTCTCTTTTAGGGCAGAGAATTATTAAACCATGGCTCTTCAGCCCAGACTTTAAATCTTGAGCCCCACCCCAGATCCACCACCTGAAATGCAGCTCTAATTTGTCTCCAACACAAATTTGTGACTTGCTGAGACACCCTCCAGAGAAGCGCAGCTCTTTGGGCAGGTATCTTCACAGCCTGCATCACACAGCTCTGGAGATGGCGTTTCCTGCTCAGCTCCTCTCCAGAAACCACAGCCGTACATCTTGCTGTGAAGCTTTGAAATACAACCAGACACTGTGCATGACAAGACTTTGTAAGCCCATCTTACAAAACGTCCTATTAACCACACTATTTTCAGCCTCTTGGGCATCCCAGGTTATACTCCCCTCACCTACACATGCCAGACACGGACAGAACCAGGTTTAAATCTGACGCCTACTGGAGAAATGCTTTTGCCGACTTCAGAGGACTTTGAATTCCCCACATTAACTTTAACAACCAGTTCAAGGTTTGCTATTACATGTCAGGTACCACTGAGCATGCTCTCCACAGGGCTCTTTTATCCTTCAGTATCCACTGTAATAAACGGCATTGAAGTCAGATACCAGCATCTAATTAAACTAACAAGATTCTACTTTTATCAATACAATTGTGACAGATTTCCAACAGCTAATCCATAGAACGACTTAGATGTCAATCACCTCCAAGTTAATGTGGATCTAAGGCTAAATACAGAATTACAAACGTGCCCTCTCCCATGAACAGCATCATACACAGAGATTTTAAATGTTGTAAGAAAGCAGATTTCAAAAACTTCTTTGGAAACTGTCTTTTTCTATACCCTGAAGTCATACAGAGTTAGAGGCATCTCAGCAAAAAGGTTGTGATTGCAGTCAATTGCAAACAGGATTTTCTGCCTAGCACAGAGACATTTAAGAATAAACTAAATCATACCTCTTACTTTAGAATATGCCAATGAAAATATGAAGCCATCACATAGCCAAAAATATTTCACAGAAACACCTATGCTAAAAATCTAGCTGTATATTCAGTCATTGCTTTTACATGTTAACTACAGAGATTATAAAACAGAGCTCACTCTCAGAGAATATAAAAAATAAAACATCTTCATTGTTCCTGATAACTCTGTTAATACTGTTTTACTTGCATTCCATTGCCAGATACTTTAAATAGACTCCACATCAGAAAGATCTACTGTACAGAGAGGATATGCAGAAAAGCAAAAACATTCCTTTCTATGCTCTTAACAGAATTATAATAACAAATAAATCATGAAATATAATAAATCCCACCTTTAAGGAAGACTCTTACAAAGATGCTATTTCTTTCCTGCGAACAAAACCTTCTTGGAGAGAAATTTTATCCGCATGTAAGAAGTGTCAGAAACCTCTGGGAAGAAATGTAGCAGCATTGGTATTCTGCTCAGAAAATGTCATCACAGATCTGTTTACCTTAACTGTGGACCATGATTCAGCCTGTGACAACCGTCTTGCATACTGATCAATTTATTTGCAGCAAAATTACTAACATTTTCTACTTTAACCATTTAGGTTCTGGAAACAGCTACTAAGATAGGGAGGACTTTTAAGAATAATATATAAATCCTACTTAATTAAAAACTCTACCCTCCACCACAATGCCCTGTACTTTGGGGTGGGGGGGTCCCCCCATAATTTTGAAGAAAAGTTAGGGCATACGGTGAGTAGTTACTAGAGAAACACTCCCTCTTTTAAAATTAAAATCAGCTTTATCATCCGTCTGCATCACAGGTGAATGTTAAGTATACATGAAGGGGGGGCAGGGGGATGATGCGATTAAGCTGATCATTTTGGGGGACTGGCTGCTCAGCAGAGACGGCGACCAACCATTTAAGAGAGTGCCCTAACTGGTAGTCTAGAGGCCAAATCCAGTTATCTTGCTCACTGCCTTTTCTGCTGTGACTCCGGAGGAGGTGTCAAAGTTGGTGCAATGTAACAAATCTAAGAGATATCTACCATATGTCCCATCAGTAGGCTGGGAGAGCAGGTTTTGAGGCCGAAGAGGTGAAATCTTCTACAGTGCCTCCACACTTCACTGTTGTGTCCACACAATCCATTTGTGGAGTCCTGGAACCTTGGTACAAACCAGACTTTTTTGCATGCCCTGTAGTTCAACAACACCACAGGGATATGCAAAAGAAGGTGGGAAGCAGACACAGAACTAGAAGTAGACCTTGACAAAGAGAGTTTTGGTCTACTTTAGGGGAATTCTTGCTTTAAGTGCTCAGCTTGAGGGACAATGTGAGACAGATCCCTGCAGGATGAGCAGCTGACACTGAAAGTCAGGGTCCTCTGAAGCATCCAAAACTAGGCATGCAGAAAGCATCAAACCCAAAAACCCAGTTGTGGAAACAGCAATCTTATGATTTGTAACACCAAAAATGATTTCATACAGTACTCCTAAGTGATTTTGAATGCTACTTTGATAATACTTCTTACTTTTATTTCTAATTTTCATGCTAACCACCTTGTTCATTCCAGTCATGTCTGGTAATTCCATTCATCCAGATCTACCCCATGGTCAAGGCACAACAATTTCCACAGACATCAGGGCATAAGAAAAGGATGCAGACCGCATTCATACTCACTGCCTATGCCTTCTTTGCCTAAATGACCAACAACCCACATACAACTGAATAAACTCAGAATGGCCTTTAGCATGATCCAGAAGAAGACCTGGAGTCACACCTCTGCACCTACTGCACTGAAAATTCAACTTGATGCACAGACAGAAGACACACATTACTACCTAAGATTACGTTGGGAAGAAGGGAAAGGATAGTTGCTTCTTCATTCCTCCTATCTTCCTGACAAATGGCATGGCACCAGTTCACCTTCTCACATATGCCCATGCATTTTTCCCTGGCTATTTTTCCACTTCTCATTCATAATTCCTTATCTCTTCTTGACCTATTCAGCCTCTGGCTTAGATGAACTATTTCTTGTACTCCCTCTAATAAGCCAATACATCTGACTGCTGACAAGTCCTGCCAAACTATGACCATTCCCCTCAAGAAGAGGCGGCTACTGGAATTCAAAATAAGGAGGAAAGATTAAAAAAAGAGGCCTTAATGGCTCTTGTTCTGAGCGTGTGTCTCTAGCCTTGAAAAACAATAAATGCCCTCAGAATTAAAACAAGGCTTATATCTGCACTGTAGAATGAACTTGAAGACTGTCACCGGAACATAAGCACCTGGCCTGCCTCAAAAATTTGATAAATCTTTCTCACTGCAGAAGTGGGGGCTTTAACTCAAGCAGAACAGCACCTAGATCTCCACCAAGATTACGATGGACAGATGCATTAGAAGAAAAGCACTTCTCGCATCTGAAGTCTGGAAGTGCACCAAAAAGTGGGCTAGAACGAAATCCAAGGACCTGGACTAGTCTTGCACTGAAAACACAACCTGAGCCTCCAACACTTGGCAAGTCTCTCAGGTATAAATAGTCACAAGTGGGAAAGTGCACATGCAAATCAGGCAGGGAAGTAGGGCAGCTACTGTAAAAGGCCAGTTTGCAGAGAAGATGAAAATCTGGCTTTGAAAGGCTGTGTCAGGATTGATGGAACCTTTATTAAAGGAAGAGAGGCAGGTCCTTAGCTTAGATGAAGGGTCACAGTGAAATGGCAGTCAACAGCAGTAGGATCATTTATACTGTCTGAATGTGACCCTACCTGGTCATAGGCCATTATATACTTGATCACACACTGATACAACATAATTCTTCACTTAACTGTTTTCTGCCTTAATTTGCCCTGGTTTTATTGATATTATTTCAGCTGGTATTAGTGACATGTGGCAGAAGTACTAAATAAATTATAAAAAAAATTAGGCTCCCCAAACTATGCATCATTTCCATTTGAAATGAATGGTGATACTCCCTCCTCCTCTGACATTTTGTATTTGCCAAAAATAACTGCATAATTGTAAGTTGTGTGCGAGAAACAGAAGGTAACATTCAAAGTTATTTTCCATAGTTTTTACTTAGCGTCAGAACTAGCAAATACCGTATATGGCTGTTCTGTTATGCAGAAGTGGCCAAAGCTAACCCATTAATGAACTCACAAAAACTGTAGAAGCACACGCCCAGCCTGGGCAAACAAACACGATGAAAAATAATAAAGTGTAATGACTTTCCTTCAAGTTTCTCAGAGACAGATCATGCTCAGTCCATTAACTCTTCATTTAACAAGTCTGTTTCATTTAGCTTGTTTTGGTTGGCATTCAATTAGAAATTCACGTACAGGACATTTTTCTTCCCTTTTTAAAACAGAACACTTGCTGTATTTCATCCAGTAAAACACCAGGAGGTAAAGTAGAAGCTGCAAGACAAGCTAAAGCTACCCTAAAGCCAGGCACAATAATACTGAATTAGGCAAAACACCTGCACATGGCCCTGCCCCACAAGATTATCACTAATTATTTATTAAAAGAGCTTGGTGAGATTTGTTGCTCAGTAGAACAGGAAAGAGCCAACTGGGTAACTCTCAGTTTGTTCCAGTGCAAGTTAAAAAAACAACTCACAACACCGTACCATCAGCTTTACTGTGATTCCAGTTACGGCCAAGTTCTGTCACATCTGCCTCTGCATCACTAAGACTTGCTGAGATTGTACTTCTGTCTACACAGAAGGAAAAACCCTCTCATTCAACCCTTCCTCATTTCCTGCCTTGCTCATCGTCATGTCCCTTGCTGGACGTCCTCATGACTACATGTATAAAACAGAACAGCTAAACCTACATTCCTTCCCCTCTTGCATTGCTTGTGCCCTCTTCGTAGCCACCCCAAGACAGTCTGCTCCTCAAGGGCAATGTGAAACTGTTTCAGCTACTGTCAAACTGTCCCACAACTTGTCCCTTTTCACATTTTTTATATTCCCACACCTTTACTACTTTTGCCAAGCCTTCCTGACCAGTCACGACTATCTCTGGATGCCCCAAACTCCCTGCAATGGGAAGCTGTGGATGCTGTAAGTTTGTATCGGTTTTAGTAAAGCCTGCCCAAAAACTGTGGAAAAGAAATCCACTGGGTGCTACAAAATACAAATGTTATGCCTGGCTCAAGAAGCCTCTGAGTCACACATGGCTGGAGGGTGGGAAGGTACCCAGGGGAAGCACCACACATGCTTGCTCTGATTTTATACTCCTTCAAGCACCTGCTTTTGGCCAGTGCTGGAAAAGGCATGCTGGGCTTGAAAAATCTTCCTCTTGGGACAGGACAGACAGTTTTTACATCATGAGCAGGGGACGCAACACTTCTCAAGTGTGCTTCTTTTACAAAGGTAAGAAATTAGCCAACTACCACTATTAATTTATTTCATTAAAAATCAAATCAAGCATTTTACATAGTATGCCCTTGCTGTAGATCACCAATTACTAGATTTATCTCGTCATCACTATTTGTCCTTCCCCAAACTCACCTTCTTTCATTTCCCTGTGCGACAAGATAATTGTCGAAAGATGTTTACAAGCTAATGTCCTTGTATAAATTACTATGCTATTGTTTTATGATAAATAAATAATGAGTGCAGATAAACTATTGAGCAGTTACTGTGTCATCAATTCATTTTTAGTCATTCATCTTCAATTTATTTATGTTAAAATAATATTTCTATTATCTTCTATCAAGAAGTCTGGCTTTTTACTACCTATTTAGCAATTTTCTTCCAGCAATAGAAGCTGGTTTAGTTTTCAAGCAAACATCAGTGCTTGATTGCAAATCTATTTTGTTCATGTACAAGTTCAACTGTCAATTTGCAGAAATTGTTTTGAAACTGCTATTAAAATACTTACAATGGTAGACACAAGAAAAACCCTGCTGAGATCAATACTGTTGTTCTCCGGAGTTTACATCATAACAAGATGACAGTGCTTTAAACTCCTATCAACTATATAAAACATACTGAATAGCGGTATATATGCAATGAAATAAAGGTAATGGGTAATAAATCTGCCTACAACGTTGACCAAAACTGATCTTAACCAAATGCAGATCAGGGCTAGCCTAGCTTTCCTAGGAATCCAAAGCCTTCTCTTGACTATTTTACTTTTCCTCTCTACCCAGAAATACACAGAATTCACGTGTAAGTCATTTTATGTGACTTGAGAGCCAACATCCCTTGATTCTTGTCTGTATTTTCTGTTAACTACAATACAAGTCAGCTATCAGATTTCATGAGCGTACAAGGCAGGATTTATGACTATAACTTTTGGTTCGAGTTGGACGCACTTTGACAAGGTATTTCTTAAGTAATGAGCAGCGATGTTTTTGTGAATGAATTCATTCCTGGTCCCCTCTTATAATTGTTTCACATAAACATTCTTATCCATTTTCACTGAGGTGGACAAGCACAGTAAGCATTGTATAAGTTCCCAGGTGCAAGTGTTTATAAAATTTATCCTAAATTTAAAAATTTGAAATTCCAAGCAGCCAGACCTAGACAGAAGTGGTGTCTTGCACCTGACCTGCCTACTACAACAGAGCATGGGTCTATCTTCAGGAGAAATCGTCTCTGGTAGTCGTCTAATTGAGCCAGGTCATGGAGAGGCTGGTAAGGAAGACAATGAAAGATCTGCCCAAAGTATTTCTGAGGAAGTGGTGACTGTCAAACTACATCAGACTAAACCAACCACTACTGCTGTGGTGGTGGCCCACAAGCTGCCCTGCAAGCCACTGACCAAGCTGGGGTCCAAGACCTGAGGCCTCTGTGATGCACTCAGACGTATGCTGACATCCACTCCCCACCAACCGCGGAAAGCTCAGGAACAACATAGTCCAGCTACAAAGATGTAAAATTTAGACCACTCTGATTTAAATTATTCATTGAAAATTACTTACTCATGTCCTTCAAATGCCTTTATTGTTTATTACAAAGGTTTTTTTTAAGTGTGCCTCAGAAGGGTATGTTAATTGTAAATTCATTCAGAACACCATCTTGCATTACCAAATACTTAATTATCAGTATATTTACAGTGTCCTTGGGCACTGTTGGGTAATCAGAATGCTATTGTTTCCATTAAACAGTATTTTATTGATAGCACTAATGACTTCAGTTCTGCTTGATCAACAAGCATATGATGCTTATTTGATGTTATGATAATTAATTGGCCTTTCAGGTGTTTCCACATCCCAATTTATTACCAAGAATATTTATGTGAAACACCCTAAAAAGAGTATCACTGAACATCACAAAACATGTTCTAAAAATAGGGTGTGGTTTAGCACTTCTCCCTTTCCTCACAATTTCTAATGCAACGTTCTCTGTCTAAAAATTGCAGGGGAAAAAGAACACATTTAACTCCATTTCAAAAACCCAGCCTGAGCCTTGCATATTAAATATTCAATTCATTTTATCCCGTATCGAACTTCCAGTAAGTCAAGGGAGATTTTCTGATTAACATTTCTTTTATTTTTTTTGTCTCTAAAGATGGGAGAAAACAGCTAACCTCACTTTCCCATAGCAGCAACAAGGATCAAAAACTTCATATGACTCAAACAAGATGTACAAGCGAATAGACTGCTTGTGTAATCTATTACCCCAAACCATTATTTTTCCATACTCTAGGCCCAGTTTATGAAGCACTATAATGCAGCCTTCAGGCTATGGAAAAGGGCTGTGGATAAGAAAATTCCAGATTCAAATTGAACTGGTCCTTGAAAAGAGTATACCAGTCTTCCCACAACATTCAACTGGCATCTGTCAGAGATCTGGATGTGTTCAGTTTAACCTCCTGAAGAGGACAACCTTCAGAACATCTGAAGTCTTAACTGCTCTGACATACCAACCCATATTAGCAGCTACCCTCGTCTTTGAAGATGAGCTTCCCAAAACCTGAATTTTTCTGCAAGCAAAAAGAAGTTACAAATAAAGGTCTTAGTGATTTTTCTACCTTTCACTGCCCCAGGATGATTAATTATGCTTTTTAGAACATTCTGCCTTTTAGGTAATTTCACATATTATATCTTTCATGTCTGCAAATAACAACAACAACAAAAAAAGCCCACAGGCTTTTGGAAGTTCAAAGGTAGCTGCATTTGCATATTTTGCATTACTTTCTAGAATTTTTCATCTCTGCAAATGCTCCAAATAGAACACCCCAATATTATGGCATAAGGGAAACCTTCATAGGCATATAGTAAATACAAAACACTGCTATGCTTTGCTGCAGAAGACTCCTTAGTGTTACTTTAGCTTTACTAGACACCGAAGAATTTGTCATGAATTTTGAAACACTTTTTTCTGCTTAACTTCTTCACAGAGCTATTTCCTGAACAGCTTTTATAATACTGAATCTCACACTTTGCTTTTTAAAATTACCAATTTTAAAATAAGAGAGAAAAATGATGTTTGCTGGTAAGCTCTGCTAGGCTTTCGAGAAGTGATCAGCTGTAATGGCCATGCTCTTACTGCTTTTTCAGAACTACGAAATACAAGAATTCACTGGATGTTCTACCAGAGAACTACTAAACAAATGAAAACATGTAACAACAAAACATTATTTTTCCATGTCCCCATATTCATATTAAACATGATTCAACATCCATTACAAGCCACTTGTTCCCAAAAGTATACAGGCAGTTCTGTGGATACATCAAATACAAAAGTGAAGAACGATACTGAAAAAAAACCTCACTATAAACAAACTGGACGTTTGTCAAAAAACAAGCTGAGTATTTGTCTGCAAATATTGACCAAACTTAAGTTTTTTTGTTTTGATATTTGTTGACTGAAGAGCAGCACAGACAAGTACAAGGGACATATAAAATTAGTCTGAATGACAAACTTGGCAGTCAGGTTCCAGCTACTACAGGGACTTCACGCAACAAAGCAAACAACTAGTGGCAGCCAAATGCACTTACCAGGAAATCACTACAAATACCTTATCATTACATTTCAATGTTAAAAAAGAATTGTGATTTGATTTCTGAAAATGTATTTACTTCCAGTGACAGCTCATTGACTTGATTTAAAGAGCAATTTGAGTTAACATACTAACCAAATACCCCTATATAATGCATTTTCCTACTTTTTAAATTCAACTCTCAAACACACAACAAACACTTTAAAATTATCTCATAATTTTCACTCTGTGTAACTGTATTTTTCATGTAGTTTGATCATTTCTTTTGTGTACAAAGCAATGAATATTTTGCTCTCAATCTTAATTCAAACTGTAACTGGCTGAGAACAAACTAATGTGTTTTCAAAGGCAAATTAAGTGACAAAAGCAACCATAAGTCAAGACAGCAGGAAAAAAGTTGTAAAGCCTATATTAAGACTTTAAAGCTAGGTGGATCGTTGGTAGTTCAGTACCGAAATAGCTATCCATCTATGCTCATGTGTATATTTTGCCAAGACACTTAAAAAGCACATTATCCCAACATCATACCTACTGTATAAAGAAAATACAAATCAATGGTTATTCATGTGCCTGGAATAAATAATATCTGCTCTTTCCAAGGAGAAAGAAGCTGCATATTCTGCTTTTTTATCTCCTCCTCTTCCCAAAGGGAGAAAAAAATCTTTGCTAATAGAACATAAATGTGGTTGCACTAAAAGTCTGTTGTTAAAACATTATCAATTAGTACATCATGATGAAAAAAAATTATCTCTGCTTGCTCCAGGATAGGCACTCCACACTCTCCTACAAATAGGTCATTTTATAACAGATGCGTATGAAAAAAGCCTCCCAGAATACATAGCTTTATAAACAGGACATGCAAATTGGAGGTAAGAGAAATGGAAACAAAAATCAGATGACTTAACCATGGCATGGGGATATTACTTGTCAGAGGTTAAGTAGGAAGCCTGCAGTAAATTTGAACCTGTCCAGCGCCTGTACCACAAGACTGTCTTCTTTCCCAGGTCAGTTCTCAGACACGAGATAGCCAGCCAGCGACGAAAGTGAAAAATGCAGGCAGCTTGTAACAGCCAAGAATTTTCCTGCACAGTGAGAATTTATTGGTCTCTGAAATTCTTACTCATAATTACCACAGTCATTTTAAATTTAGCAATGATGAAAGAACATTTTGTCCTTAAGACCATCTTGAAAAAAACAAAACCAACAAAGGGGTTTAGGTGGAGACACAATGAGCTCCAGAGCTGAACTTGGATACAACATTATTAACCTCCACACGTAACACTAAGAGATGGAGCCATGACTCTGTGTACCCTGAAACATTTACCACATGTACGCCCTTCCTAGAGCAAAGTGAGGACTGGCGTGCTGCCTACGTCTTATTCAGTTCTGCCAAGGGCAGAAAGGCTTTTGCACATCGTCAGTAGATGAGGCAGAACCAATTCCTTAATGTCATATCAACCTTTTCATCAAAGTAGTCAGATACTACTTTAGAGAAGGAATAAAAAGGCATGTGCCAGCTATGAGACTAATGAATAGTTTTCCTCAAGCAAAACATAATTCAGCATGAACTTCATGTTAATGTTCTTTCCACCCACTCACACATCTCCAAGTGATTCTACTCAACCAAAATGCCAACAAGTAAAACCACCCATCTTTTAATTCAGCTATTGTACCTCAGCACTAAGATTTTGTTTTACAGTGCCACCCTACAGCTGCCTAACCTCAAACACTCCTTACATATTTACATGGCCTCTTTTTTAAAAACATGCATGGAACTGGAGGGAGAAACACAAGTAACAAAAGGGAAGACTTTGGAGAGCAAAACATATTCAGACTGGCAGCTTTCACTAAAATGTTAAAAACCATCATAAGCCTCAGTCGCATTTACAGTCCAGAACCAAAGGGCTTAAGAAGCAGAAGGAGGACACCACTAAAAAAAAAACAAAAAAAAAACATTAAGTCTTGAGTCACAAAACAATTTGGAAACATAGGATGTCAGCTTGTTTGAAGAGTGAAAGAGTATCGAGATATATTTAACCAGAAGACTACTACATCTCAGATCGGATGTAGATACAGCTGCATTTCCTGAACAGCAAGTCCAGAAACACTCAGTTTAATTTAGAAGAAGTAAAACCAACAGCTGTGATCATTCAAGAGCAAAGTCTCAAGCTTGAATACACTACAAGGAGCCCCAAAGACCCATATAAACCTAAGTACTTCACAATGCCCATCAACAACAAAGAAGGAAGAAAATTCTCTATTGCCATCTCATTCTGTAACTATCCATAATGGAAATTTTATACTTTATTCTAAAATGTCTGCGATGGGCTATTTTTGGCTAGGGGTTCCATGTAGCACAAGTCTGATCTAGCACGTTTTGTTCTTAATGAGAATTCAGTCCACCCTCACCTATACAACAAAAAGAAACAGTTTCACTTGGAACAACCTTAACCCATAGATGCAGAGAGCTGCGGGCAGAGAACCTACGGAGACATTACGCATTTTTTAAAGACTTGTGTAGGAACCGTGAAATTTGGATTCTGCAGGCCTCAACACGTGGCATTTGCGGAAGACTGTTACGTCCATTTAAGACATCCTTAGCTCCCGCAGCCCACTGCTCTCTTTGCTGGAGATCGCTCCCACCACGAGAGAGCCAGGAGAACCGAACACATCCTCAACACCTCACGGGCTAATGGTTATCACTCAGAGACGCAGCTCAAACCCACTGCCGTTAGCCCTCCGTCGACACCAGGGCTGTGGCGCCGGCGGTGGAGCGCAGACCCTGGTGCCCTTTCAGCACCATGGATGGTGACCTCCAGGGGACCGCCGGGCAGCGGGGCCCGCCCGCTGCAGGAGGCATCGGTCCCCCTGCGCTGCAGGCAGCCACCTCTTCCAGCTAAACTGTGCTTCACAGTCAGTGAAGGGCTCAATACCCCCCAAGTTATTCTCACAGAAACTCTGCTCTGATAAGATGCCTACAAGAAAGGAGCTGGCGAATAATTATTTAGGACTCTAGCCCACCTTTTAAATGTGCCCAGGCATTCAGAAAGAATGCTTATTTCCCAGTCCTCGTAAGAAAGTTTGAAAACGCTCCTGTATTTTTCTTTAGTGATGCTTCATTTACTTTAATTTCAACAATGAAAATGCATACCTCAGACCTTCACTGGTAAGTAAAAATACAATGCAGCTAAGACGAAACTGCTGTTCCCACAAACCCGATCGCACAGCAAATTAAATGTTTTTTCTTTTTTTTTTTTATATAAACCAGAAAAATTGTCTGGGTTACATTAAAACATCAACAAAATGAATTAGCAGAGGAACATTTATCCCAGAAACACTGAAACCTTTACATAGCTCCAATAAGATGCCATTGTATTCCTAAGGCTGCTGAAAATCTCATAAAAATCAAGGGAAATGTTCTTTATACAGCCTTGTTTTTTACTGGTCAAGCCACTATTCACTACAGAAATGCAGAGCATTTTCAGGGTGACAGCTATATGCAGAAAGCCAGGCGATCTCTTAAAGATGCTTTTAAAAAAACCCCAACAAACTAAATCTGAGGAAACCATTGGTGTCCCCATATATTATGGCATGAACATGACTCACAGGAGTAGTCATCAGACTGACCTCTATTTTCCCAAACTCTCTCACACAGCCAGGCTCCACAGACTGCTGTTAAATGAGCTGCCTCTCAGTGGTTGGGAACACAAGGATTTAGCATTTCAAACCAAGCTTTTCCAGCTAACGGTACTTTAAGTCTTTGAAGTTGGACTCAAAATTGAGCTAGCAACTTTGCCTGTTGGACACGAAACAATGGAAAGCCAGCTTGTCCATGGCCACGTTGGCTCTGCAGTACCACCAGCAATAAAATTTTTTGTCAACAAACAGATCAAGCATGACTCAGAGGGCAGTGACACACAGTAGCTAGTGCCATTTTATAGCTAATTTTATGACTATAATCCACTTCCCACAGCTACTGTTAAAATCAGCACCAAATTTCAGGGGCTGACTTCTGCCACGTGTTGAGGGCAGCTGGGCAGATTAACAGCTTTCCACATGACAGAAGCTTAGCAAATTAAAATACTAGCCTCATACTGACATGCTGGTCAGCCACATAACTTTACCAGCCTGCCCCTCTTCAGGACATTACTGAATAACTTGAGAGGCATACCAGCTGCAGTCTGTTTTTACTTATTGCAGTAGTATCTGGAGATTGAGGATGCACTCTGCAAAGTACCATCCAAGTAACAGAAGACAATCTGCATTCTCAAAAGAACTAAACTGTAATTTAACTAAGATCTGAGACTACTGACGTGATCCACTATGGTGGGTTGACCCTGGCTGGATGCCAGGTGCCCACCAAATCTGCTCTATCACTCCCCTCCTCAGCTGGACAGGGGAGAGAAAATATAACAAAAGGCTTGTGGGTTGACATAAGGACAGGGAGAGATCACTCACCAATTACCATCATGGGCAAAACTTGACTTGGGGAAAAATTAATATATTACCAATCAAATCAGAGTAGGATAATAAGAAATAAAACCAAATCTTAACACCACCTTCCCCTCACCCCTCCCTTCTTTCTGGGCTTAACTTTACTCAATTTTCTCTACCTTCTCCCCACCAGGGGCACAGAGGGATGGGGAATGGGGGTTGTGGTCAGTTCATCACATGCTGTCTCTGTCGCTCCTTCCTCCTCAGGCAGAGGACTTCTCACACTCTTCCCCTGCTCCAGCATGGGGTCCCTCCCACAGGCTGCAGTCCTTCAGGAATAGACTGCTCCAGCATTGTCCCCCGTGGGGCCACAGGTCCTGCCAGGAGCCTGCCCAGTGCAGGGTTCCCACATGGTCACAGCCTCCTTCGGGCATCCACCTGCTCCAGCGTGGGGTCCTCCACGGGCTGCAGGTGGAGATCTGCTCCACCGTGGACCTCCCTGGACTGCAGGGGGACAGCCTGCCTCACCATGGTCTTCATCACCATGGGCTACAGGGGAATCTCTGCTCCGACGCCTGGAGCACCTCCTCCTCCTCCTTCACTGACCTTGGTGTCCGCAGGGTTGTTTCTCTCACATATTCTCACTCCTCTCTCTGGCTGCAACTGCACACATTTTTTTCGCCCTTCTTAAATACACTATCCCTGAGGCACTACCACCATCGCTGATGGGCTCAGCCTTGGCCAGCAGCAGGTCTATCTTGGAACCGTCTGGCATTGGCTCTGTCAGATACAGGGGAAGCTTCTAGCAGCTTCTCACAGAAGCCACCCCTGTAGCCTCCCCGCTACCAAAACCTTGCCACATAAACCCAATACATGTATTCATAAGAAGTTACTTTAATTCTCCTTGAATTCTAAATAATCAGTTTTATCTTGAGTTTTAAAAGCATTTCCAGTTCAGTTTGATTTTCCATGCAGATATTAGAGGCAATACGGTTTTAAAAATATGTGCATTGCAAGGGCATTTAACAGCACCCAGATGTCCACCTACCTTTACTAACAGAGAGAGTCAGCTGTAACAAGCCCCTAAAACTATCTACTTGCATGAAATCATGTTCTGGATTATTACTGAGAAAGTACTGGAGACCATTTTTCAAAATCAGGCCTGTATATTCCACAGAAACAGGTTTTGCTTCTACCTCTGAGGAATAGAAATATGCAGTGTTTTTGTTCTTTGCAGCTCAGTGATTTACTGGCATGCCTTTTCCCATAAAATATTTGCATATATCTGAGAGTCAAACTGTTCTGATACATTCTGTGTTTGCCAGGAAATGAACACTTCAGTTCAGTGTAACTGAACATTTAAACAAGGACAGGCACCAGGACAACTGGCAGTGTAATTAACATACCAATGAAGAGCCAGTTGTTAATTACTATCCATTTCAGGCATTTTGTATTAGCAACTTACCTGAAAAGCCTTCCCATCTGCATGCTGGCAATGCCAGTAATTAAACAATTCAACAACCCTTTTGCTTGATTAGAGAAAGAAATTTAATTATTTTATATTATTCTGTTTGTCACATGCAGTTGACATTTAGATGAGAAAAACTTCAGCAGCCCAAATCTAAACATTTGAAATTAATGTTACAAGTTGTCCTTGAACAAAGCAGCAACATAGATACACCTAGGGCAGATGTAAGCTAATAAGAGGCTCCTAATTTGAGCCAACTTATTATACCTTACAGTACCTGCTGGGTTACATGGAAGGCAGCAGCATTGCTACTTATAAAAAAGTACCACTTTTCTCTAAGGGGGACTTCAGATGCTACCTACAGAATGGAATCCGAATTTATAAGCTCTTGAAAGACTTGGGAGTAGCACCAGTACAATGCCAGGATTCATTTACATTTAAACCAACAGTAACTGAGAAGTCAATACATAGCCCAGTATAGCACCACAGTTCAAATACGGTAGTTACAGGAGTTGTGAGAAAGGTAGAGGCACTTCAGTGGAAAGAGGATTGAAACTGTAGGACAGAAATACCAAAGATAGGCAAAATGGAAATAAAAGGTGACAAAAAAGAGAGGAAGCAGAAAGTTTAGAACCATTCATCAATATGTAGAGTATCCAAAACAAAGGATTTCTCTTTCTCCCTGTGCAGATGGCTTTGTCCAAGGAAGACTAGCGTGCTTTGGGTACAAAAAGAGGAAATTACATCTATCTTGAAAACAGCTTCTAATTCATTACTCATTGCATGCCTATGGCCATTAATCCATGTAAACAATAAAACCAAGATCCATTTGAAATTTTAACTATCCAAATTAAAGTTTCAGTCAGCTCTTGTTAAAAAACTGGCATTCTATGTTTGGTACTGAAGTTTCAAACCATGTAATTTATACACTTTAAAGGCCAGATTTTGCTGAAATCCTGTAACATTTTTTGACAAAGTAGTTCCTTCTGGAGTAGCCAAAAAGTGGGTATTTGGCCCATGTGGGTTTATTCAGTCAATTAATTTTCTTTTTTTTTTTATTTTAAACAATGGAAGACAATAAATGACTAATTTTTTTAAGTTTTTTCTTTGCTAACAATGCACGTCTATCTTACTTGGATTATAATCAGAAGCTAACTAAAATGTACAAATGCAGCCTTACTAAATTCTTCTTTTCCTCATTTGACAGAATGATTGATACCTATGGGGTGACAGGAAATGCTTTACATCTGAACAAAGGAAACACTCTTAGCAAGAAGTAAACTGTACCAGTTGTTTATTCAGCAAGCGCCCACCCAAGATTTCTGAAATTTCAGATTTTTTGCCTGTATCATACAGCAAATCTAATTTTTTGCACAAATTATCTTACAGAATGGGTGAACAAGCACCTCTATCTTTGCAGATTTCTCTCCCACATAACCTTTCCTGAGCACACTCTTACAGTCAAGAAAAGCTTGGGTTGGTATTTGCACACTTCTGCACCCAAGGCAGCATCTCTGCACTCCACAGTATTGGCTAGACAGAACAGCTCATCCAGAGCCGATTCATCTATTTCTAAATATTGCTGGCCACCCAAAGACACTTTGCTATAGATAGACTCGAAAATCTGCCAGAAATCTACAGCAAGACCTGAGATCTAAATTCCTGTGTCTTAAACTCAAGATCCCTCTTTCCATTTCCTATTGCAAATTTTAATAATATTGTACTTTCTGCAGGTAGCACTGAATTAACGTATTTTCCATTCTTACGTGTCAGTTATGAAGCAGTAAGCCCCCCCAAATTACCCTAAACGACACACATGTCTGATCTTCACAAGCCATTTAAGCATAATTTCCAAATACATCTTCATAATGACAGCCCCATTTCTGTCCTCTTAATAACAATAATCACTACTTCAACAACGTTATTTTGCCTTGACTGTTTTGAAAAGGCTATTTTTTTTCCTTTGCTACCTAATCTTTGTAGCAATTTTTCTTACTGAAAAGAAAAATCAGCAATACCATCTGGTATTACAGAAATCGGCAATATCTGGTTTGTTTTGCATTTTTATTAAAAGGCATGGGGAAACATTATTTGATTTGAAAAAATATTTGAAACTAACCAAAGGCTACATATGCAAATTTTAAATAAATATTCTGTGATAGAAGAGATATCCTGAAATGAAATCTTTTGTATGCCATATATATTAGAAATATAAAAAAATGACATTTCTTCAATGCAAGTTACTGTTCAGTACACAGTCCTGAAGGACAAAACATTATCAGAGAACAATTCAAGAGGCACTATCACCTCATACCACAGTTTGACTGAAATAAGGACCAATTCTGCAGTAAGGAGGAGACGAAAATACGAGGAAAAAAAATCCGCAATTTAAACCTTCCACTAGCTAACGAGTGTTCCATTTTTGAGACGTTTGTTTTAACATTATCTTAGAAAGAAGACTACTTTTTTGCATCCCAGAAACATCAGAGCACATTATAATCTCCATCACTAGAACACTCCATTTACTCCTCAGGATGCTGTTAAATTGATTTTGGAGTTTACTGGATAGTCTATATTGTAATGAAGGGCAAAGCTGTTATTACCATAGCAATAAAACACAACAACTTTTGGGCTCTGAGTTGAATAGAAAATTTTGAAATCTAAAACACTGAAGTAGATTTTTTTTAATCATCAATTTCAAAGCTGTTTGAAAGCTAAAGAAAAGAACGGCCAGATTGTCAATTTCAGAAAGCCAATTCCTTTTGGGAGTATGGAATGGGCAGCATCAACAAAATTCGTCCACAACACTTAATACCTTAGTAACTTGAGTGCAAACGTAAGACTGGCTAACAGACGACTTGGTTCTCAGAATGTCCAGCTGAAACAGGAGAATGATTTATCCCCACTTAACTCCCAAGTCAAACAAACACATACAAACAAAACCAGCTCCCAGAACGCAATGCACTTGCCTAAAACAAGGGCCCAGATGCAGGGCTGAGTTACAGGTTTTCACTGATATGACATAAAATTTGCTGTTAACTCATTACAAACTGAAAGTAAAGAGAGCTTATCTAATCGTCTTTCTTCAAGGTTCAACCCCAATTTTTTTTATATCTTGGATTAGCCATAGGCTAAAAGTACCCCCATCGACTACTGTGGTTGTAATAGTAATGTCTTAAGCCACAGCAACTGCTTTCTCTCATGGCCCACCACCTCTCTCTGTCTCAACAGATCTCTAGTAGATGCCCTTCTGGGGACACATTGCTCTCCATACCTTTGGGACTTTGGGCTCTCTGCTTAAAGAGGAATCTTTAAAGGAGCTTTAGTGACTATGTGAACAATCCAGTTACTATTTTTTTTTTCAATTAAATATAAGAATACAATCCTAAGGATTCAGAAAGTCTTAAAACATAGCCAAAAAATGCATCCTACAGGATTCACCCTCTAGTGTAACTCTTGATAAACTCTGAAATCTCATTATTTCTTCTGACTTGACTTACAAATTTGTGGCATTTGGCAATACATCTGTGGGTACCACCCAGGGTGGCCCTTCCATCTAGGGATACCTCACCAGGGAGAACTGAAAGGATACAACCAGTTCATTTCACACCACCTGATCAGGGCAGAAAGTTGCTGCTCTGGGACCACCCATCAGACCGAACTCATCACCCAAGACGAAGTAATGTCTCAGGAAAAGAAAATGTTGAATTCATTAAGAGTTTTACATTTTCATCCCAACTTGGCTAATACAAGAATCACCACATCACGTACTGCACTCAAGTTAAGCAAAATTTGACCCCAAAGTAGCAACAGTTATGGACAAGTTTGCATTCCAAAAATATATACATTTAAAACAGACATGGCACTAAGTTACTTTGCTGCAAGCAGTAATTTATGAAATGCTTGTTACACCTCCACAATCTTTTTGTTCTTAAATTCCATTTAATATGCCAATCTTATTTCAGGAGGAAATAAATTAACTCTGATGCTTTGTGCCAATGCAGATGAGCTTCCCACACACCTGTATTGTGTTTCACACTTCAGTTAGTCATCCAGATTACGAAAAATGAACAAAGTACTTCTAACCAGATCCCATTCCCAAGGCTAAGCATGCGGGAAGAGGAAGAAAGAAGACGACTATCTCACAGAGCCCCTCAGTTTTGACAGTGTGATGTCTAGTTGCAGCTATGGACAAACACCTTCACCAAAAAGAACTATCAGTTTAGATCGAACGCAGCCCAGGAAGCCCACAGGGATGGCCCCACCACGATTCGGTCCCTGATGCTGCAATTCCCGTGAGCCCTAGCCAGGACAGGCTGCAAACCACTCCTGCTTCCACCAACTTTCATAACTCAAACTCTCCATTATAAAAAGATCAGTGGGAAAATGGATAAATCTGCCTCTAACGCGAGAAAGATGATGATGCTGCAGTGCAGTGCATGGTTCTGTACCAGGAGATCCCACACTGAAAGACTTTCTGGAGAACACCCAGCTTTTCTGTCTCCGCTAATCCCCATTCCACTATCTAGAATATGACTAAAATCACATATATTTGTATTGTGGTAGCTGCAAGTTAATGTCCTGCCTAAATTATCAACTGTTATTAGAACCCCAGACAATTGCTTAATAAAAATTTAATCATATTGTAATTTCTAATCATCATTAAAGATGCTTAACAAGTTAATCTCTCTATTGTGCTCCCCTAACATTGCAGATCAGAAAGTCAACTGGCATAAGGCGGCACAGCTTCACCAATACTAATAGGGCTACTTTCACATTACTCCAGCTGAGGATCTGGCCCCAAGAGAAAATAGCAGTATTAAAATCCTCTCGCTACAGCTTTTGATTGTTTCTCTGCAATGCTTTGTAGTTAATCCAAAACAATAACAAAAGCAACAGATTATGACTTTAAAAAAACACAGCATAAATCAAGCTATTTCATGGAGCTCTATCTTCTGCTGTCTGTGGTAGAGCAAACACAGCACTACGCTACAGATCGAAGGTCTCCTCTCCTCACCTCTTTACAGCTCAAAAACTCCTCATCTTGACTTTGTCCATGCATCACTACGTTTGTCTGACAGCAACGCTCACACACAGAAAACGTGGGAGGACCATCAACAGCCAGTGTGTGTGTCTTTCAGTTCAGATCTGTTCCAACTGCCTAGACAAGGAGTGAAATAATGCTCTGTAACCTCAGCCTTGAAGAAGAACGTATTGGTTCACTTCAGGAAACCAACACGTTTCCTCATCTTTCCAGTGGACCGGCAATCCGTGCTCAAGAGAGTTTGAGGACCAAACTGCAAGTCAGCTTCAGCTGTGTTAGATCATTACACAGAGATGCATACAGCAAACACATTTGGCTCTTGTTTCCCTTGTATTTTTTTATGTTTCTTCAATAATCCCATTACACTCTCTAAATTCACAAAGTGGTCATGGGAGAACAACTCTGAGGCTGCTCTGCGGTGCGTGCATACCATACACCCCGCAACCACATCTTTTTGTGGCTTCAGCTGCAGGCAGGTGAAAACAGAAAGCAGAAATGGTTGGTGCAAAAGGGCCACCAGGCTCTACTATAATTCAGCAGTTTCAGCATAGACCTCTTAAGTCGTCAGGGCTGTCCCTTCAGTGCTCCTTGGAGGAGCAGATAGGAGAATGGCAAACCAAACCTAAGTCAAAGAAGGCCGTTCGTATCCTACTTTGTCGGCAAAACAGCTCACTGATTGCATGCAATGGAACTCTGTTACCATGTGCGACATAGTAACCTGGAAGCTAAATATTCGTGTAATAACATTCTATTACATATTGATTTTCATTTATTATATAGAATTCCGATATTAAAACTTAACCTGATTGGCAAAGATCTGTTTCTGCTTACTTTATTGACACTTACAGAACCAAATTAATTGTTTATATCATAATATTTACTTTCAGTGTGACAGCTACACAACCGACTACATCAGGATTTAATCTAAAGAACAACCTTTAAACATTAGTTGGCATTTACTTGAGCAAGTCCTTCATTTTCAGAACTGAACCCGACTCTACAGAAAATGGCAAAATGTGATCACATATTAAAACAAGTAAAACCGGAATCCACCTCTGATAAAAATATTCTTCGTTAGCATTAAGCCCAGTGCAAGATCCGTTGGCCCCCTTATTTTAGTGTCAGATACTTGTTGATCCAACGCTAAGTTGATCCAAGTACATATCCAAAATATGTACTGTGGCATTTCATCCAAAGCCATTTCACTCCATCACACGATCAACAAAATAGACGTTGCATCTCACAGACACGTAACACAACGTTAGGGAATCTCTTCTCTCACGAAAAATCCAAAGAGAAAATTTTGGAAAGTTTCTTCTCTTAATAAATGTAGCGTTAACAGAAAGTATTTCCTGCATCCTTTGGCAAGAAAATAAGCCCACGGCAAAGACCCTGCACGCACTGAGGTGCCCTAAGTCAGTTTTGACACCCTGTTTTGGTTCCGAGCAACGATTCACAAGCCGGTTTTGGCTCCCGACAAAAAACCTGGCCAACGCACAGGCAGGAAAAGCAAATACTCCTACCGCTTCCCAGGGCAGGCACAGGTCAGCGCGGCGCAGCCGAAACCCGCTGCCCCACCGCCACCCTTCCCGCCCGGCTTCGGCCGGGGAACACGTCCTCTCTTTTTCCTGCCATATGACCGCGTATGCTTATGCAAAACTGTTCGTTTCTGCGGCGCCTACGCCCAACGGCAACACCCCGGAGCGAGAGGAGGCAGCCGGACTCCTGCAGCCTGAGACCCCCGCCGAGGGCTCCCAGCTCTCCGGCTCCACGCGGTCCCAGGGCGGCTCCTCGCCCGGGGCGGCCCGGCTCTCCCCGCCGCCGGCGTCGCGCCCCC
>NW_010972775.1:14563358-14563559 GCF_000737465.1 Haliaeetus leucocephalus
GGGGGGGCGTGTTGTGCGGCGGGGCCACATGGGGCGAGACGGACTCCCTGCAGCGCAGGGGGCGACGGCAGCAGCAGCTACTCACCGGGAGGGTTTACCGCCGCCGGCGTTGCCATCTTGTCTCTGAGAAGAATTAAGACAAATGCAAGAGGGGAGGAGGGATGCTCTGAGCAGCCCGGGGGAGGCGGGGGAGGGGAAGGC